>NC_138369.1:95453493-95471285 GCF_054177405.1 Leptonychotes weddellii | reverse complement strand
TTTTTTTTTTTTTTTTTTTTTTTGTAGGCCTTATGTTTTGAATGAAGTGAGAGAGCACTGGAGTTCGACCAAGAGTGGGACATCTTAGGTGACCAGGCGAGACAAGATTGTGGCTAATCCCCCGGGGGTGGTGTGGTTGATTTGGGGTGGGGTGCAAAGAAAGAGGAGTCAAGGGGGCTGCCCACTGGGTGGATGGTGGTCAAAGTTGCTTCTGTGGAGGAGTTAGGGGTCAGCGATTTGTTGGGAAAATCTAGAGGACTCTTTGGACATGGGAACTTGAAGATGGTCACTAAAATTCTAAAGAGAGTTGTAGATGTTATCTAGGCAACCAGATATAGGAATCTGACCTTGAAGGGAGATTGTAACTGGACATAGAACTTCAGGAGTGAACTGCATAAAGCTCCAGTAGTGTTTAAAGCTTGGATGGCATCATGGAACAAGTCAGAAAAGTTACTGAAGAAGTCCTAGAATTGAGACCTGGGACCTGAGGGATTCTCTTAACATGAATTTGGGAAATGAAAAGTCAGCAAAGACTGGGAAGAAACAGGGAAGGAGGAGGAGGAAAATCAGGAAAACCAGGTGTCCTAGAAGCCAAGTGAAGAGAATATTTTCAGAGAGAATGATTAACTTTGTTAAATTCTTCTGAGAAGTTGAGTACGACCATGAGCTTTGCAAATGCTCTGCAGCCATGCACCACAAGGCCTGGGATCCTGCTGTTTCCTTCACCAGTACAGCTCTTATCCCTAGAATATTGCCTACCACTTAGCAAGGGCTAGATATGCACTGGTGGCATTAATGAATGGTAGATACACACGTGTTATTTGACAAGGCCTGGGTTCTTCCAGTGAAGCAGAAATTGGTGCATGGCTTATTTCAAATTAAAAAAATGACTTCAGTAGATTGAGAGAGGAAACGGTGTTTAAATTGGTACATGGAGGGATGCCTGGGTGGCTCAGTCGGTTAAGCGTCTACCTTCTGCTCAGGTCTTGATCCCAGGGTCCTGCTGCTCTGCCTACTTGTGCTCTCTCTTTCTATCAAATAAAAATATTTTTTAAAAATTTTTAAAAAATAGAATAAATTGGCACATGGATACATTATTCCAAATATCCCAATCACAGGATGTATCCTTGTGTATATTTCCTTTTTTTTTCTACAAATGGGAAATCCACAGAACAAACAAAAGGCATTATGTGTTGGTAATTATAAAATTTTCACTGCCTTGTTTTATGTTTGCCTGATGTTTAGAGCAAGATCAGAGTTGGATCTAAGTGGCTTCACTTGAACACTAAGAGCAATCTTAGCATCTTCATTTCTTTCCTTGTTTATATTTTCAGCTTCATTTCTTACATACCTAGTTGTATTTATTGAAGGAAAGCATGTTAAATTATCACTCTTATTGAGGGAGTCGCAGGTTCTTATTTTTAAATTAAACTCTTTTAAGTCTATTTCAGTTTTTTTTTATTTTATTTTATTTATTTATTTGACAGGGAGAGAGAGAGCACAAGCACGGGGAACAGCAGGGAGAGGGAGAAGCAGGCTCCCCGCTGAGCAGAGAGCCCGATGTGGGGCTGGATCCCAGGACCCTGGGATCAGGACCTGAGCTGTCCCAATCTATTCCAGTTTAAATGAAGCACTTTAAAAACATTGATAATGGGGCGCCTGGGTGGCTCAGTTGGTTAAGCGGCTGCCTTCGGCTCAGGTCATGATCCTGGAGTGTCTGGATCGAGTCCCGCATCGGGCTCCCTGCTTGGCAGGGAGCCTGCTTCTCCCTCTGACCCTCCCCCCTCTCATGTGCTCTCTCTCTCTCTCATTCTGTCTCAAATAAATAAATAAAATCTTTAAAAAAAAAAAAAACATTGATAAGTTCTCCCCAACTGTTTACCCACATATACATCCATTATATTTTAAGGTTTTGATGGTAAAGTTTTCTACCAAATATTTACATTCCCACTGTAGACTCAGGGTTATGCAAGTTACTGTGGGCATTGTTGAAGAAGTATTAAACCAATTCATGCATTTAAGGAATTCATGGTTAAAAGGAACAGTCAATAGAGAACAATACAATGTTACATATATAATTACTGTGCATGCCAGATTGGGAGAAAAGAGGGAAGATTAATGAAGCGGTAGGCAGTTAAAGTTTGTTGGGAGAAATGGGCCTTTAGTTGAAGGATGTGCCTTATTTGGACACTCAGGGAGGTCAGTCTTTTTTTTCCCCTTCCAGTTAGTACTTTAACTATCATGAATAATAACTAGTGAGAATTAATCATTTAATCTCTTTCTGAAGAACATCAGCACCGTAATGGCCATAGCTGGAACAATGTTACTTCTAAGAAGTGTTCGGATGGTAAGTTAAAAAATGAAGAAGGCACAATGAAAAGCAAGAGACAGTTAATTTTTTCTCACTTCAAGACTGTTTTTCTTTCAAGCAGTGTATCATTTTGTTATTCATATTAGAAGTTTTAAATATTATTCTAGAACAACAAACCTATTTTAAGATCTTGGTTTAAAAGCAACACATCCACAGGAAAGTGATTACCCAGTCTGTATTTCCATAATCACTTTTCTTTGTGCTTAAAAAGGCATCTGTAAAGGATTTAGTTGGCTAGAATGCGATAATCACTAAATTGGCATTTCCGACATTGTGGCATGTCTCAAAACTGTTTTGTATAGTGGTTTTAGGTTTAGATTACAGTCGAATTATATCCTTTAGCACTGAATAATTTAATACTTTCTTTGATTTGCAATTATCTGTAAGATCTATTTAATGAATAAAGCAAGAAGTATGATGTAAAAAAATAACTTATGCTTTCAGTTAGCATATTTTTTGCCCTTTCAATAATGTTAATAATAGATATTGTGGAATCTGTCTGACAATTCAAGATTTATAAGTGTTGTTTATGTAATTGATTCTTGTCACTGGGTGTAATTGTAGTATCATGTTACAACCTGGTATGGATTTATTGCTTCTGTGTATATTAATGTCCTACATTTATTATCTCTATATTGTTTTATATTATCATTGACTACGTAGTGTTACCATACTATAGTACATCTTTTCTAACTGTTGCCTTTTCCGACTCCAGTGTCAGAACTTTTATCCCCCCTTTTTTTATTAAGTGCCTTGAACTCATTTTTAACCTTATATTTAATAATCTAATAGGTTTTTTTCTTTTAACACCTCCATGATTTTGTAAATCATTCACGTTTAGCTTATATATATATTTTTAGAATGGAACTTTTGAAACTTTAGCACTTTTTATTCCACTTTTTTCTTTATCTTACAATCTATGTTCTATGACATTTGTATTTTGAAGGTTTCAAAATTGTCAAAATACTAAATGATCTGATTAAGAATTTAGGTAAAAATAAGGGGCGCTTGGGTGGCTCAGTCGGTTAAGCGTCTGCCTTCGGTTCAGGCCATGATCCCAGGGTCCTGGGATCGAGCCCCACATCGGGCTCCCTGCTCAGTGAGGAGTTTCTTTCTCCCTCTGCCCCTCACCCCACTTGTGCTCTCTCTCTCTCACTAGCTCTCTCTCTCTCTCTCTCAAACAAATAAATAAAATCTTGAAAAAAAAGAATTCAGGTAAAAATAATACTAAGGGATTATTTCTCTTGTTAGCCCTTAAAAATTACATAAATCGGGGTGCCTGGGTGGCTCAGTCGTTAAGTGTCTGCCTTTGGCTCAGGTCATGGTCCCAGGGTCCTGGGATCGAGCCCCGCATCCGGCTCCCTGCTCAGCAGGAAGCCTGCTTCACCCTTTCTCACTCCCCCTGCTTGTGTTCCTTCTCTCGCTGTGTCTCTCTCTGTCAAATAAATAAATAAAATCTTAAAAAAAAATTACATAAATCAATTATACATCATTTTAAGTTATACAATATTAGGTATGTTATTGATTTATGCAAATTACTTATTCGTTAATATAAATTTATATTAGTATGTTATGAAGTTATTTATCTTAGACTATAGTTCTGGTGTCTTTTTTTTCTTACATTTTATGGTTTTTGAAAATAGTGACTAGTGATGAGAAGAACAAACTAAGGAGGTGGAAAAAGAACATTGGGACATTAGGGGACAAAAAATTCTATTGTTTAACAGTTGGAGAACTTTGGCTACAAGTAAGAGAAACCCCATGCAACCATGGCTTAACCAAGTTAAAAGGCTTTTTTTCTCATGTCATCAGACTTCTGGAGGTAGGATGCTGCTGGCATTGCTTCTCTGGCTCAGTGACAGAGAGTTTAGGTCTGTATGATTCTCTGTGCCTTTCCTCATGGCACAGAATGGCTGCTCTAGCTCCAAATAGTGTATTGATGTTCAAAGCAGGAGGAGAGGGAAAAGGAAGGTGCCAGCCACATCTTTTCCTTTTATCAAGAAAGCAAAAGTTTTACCAAAAGCCTTCAGTATATTTTTCCTTACATCCTTTTATCATATGGCCACCTCTAAGTGGAAAGGAGGTTGGGAAAGTGGCCATTTAGCTTTTCCATCCCTTAAAGTACATGATGACAAGGGAGAGAGGCTTGGGAATGGATATTGCATTAACCAACCAAGGACCTGGCACAAGGAGCCTTCACAGCTCCCCTTCATCTTTCTTTTTGTATTGCTGTTTTTCTCCCCTTTTTCCTCCTCCTGAGTTTACCAATCTCTCATATTCTTTCAATTACTGGTAGAAAAGTCCAAATTTCATATTAAAAAAAAATGATTGAGTTCAGTACTGTGCTAAACACTTGATATACATAATTTCATTTAATACTTAAAATAATCCTACGAAACAGGTGTTCTATTTTTTTAAAAAAGATTTTATTTATTTGTTTGTTTGTTTATTTATTTAGGGAGTGGGGAGAGAGGCAGAGAGAGAGAATCTCAAGCAGACTCCCCACTGAGCACAGAGCCTGACTCGGGGCTTGATCCCATGACCCTGAGATCATGACCTGAGTCAAAATCAAGAGTCAGATGCTCAACCAACTAAACCATCCAGGTGCCCCGAAACAGGTGTTCTTATACCTAATTTTTATAGATGAGGAGATGGATGCTTGAAGAAGTTAAGTAATTTTCACAAGATCATCCAGCTAATATGTGGCAGAACTGGATTTCAAATTTCATCTTCCTGAATTTGAAACCCTTATTATTTTCTCTTCACAGTGCTTCCAGCTTTTGTCTGTTTGCCTTTAGGACATTTCCTTCACCATCTGAAGCTTAGGGATAATGTTCTTGTTAGTGGCATCATCTTTCTGCCTCTTCTAGAGAGCAGGATGTTTATCACAAGCTCAGAATTCACTTCCTTTAAAGATACCTTCCTCAAATGTTCTTATTCTTTCAATTTTTGACCCTTTAGCATTTATGACTTTATTTACTTATTTGAGAGAGAGGGAACATGGGCAGGGGCAGAGGGAGTGGGAGTGGGAGAGAGAATCTTAAGCAGGAGTTCAATCTCATGACCCTGAGATCATGACCTGAGCTGAAATCAAGAGTCAGATGCTTAACCAACTGAGCCACCCAGGAACCCAAGCCCTTTAGCACTTATACTTTATATATATATTTTTAAGATTTTATTTATTTGACAGAGAGAGAGCACAAGCGGGTAGCGTCAGGCAGAGGGAGAGGGAGAAGCAGGCTCCCTACTGAGCAGAGAGCCTGACGTGGAGCTCGATCGCAGGCCCCTGGGATCATGACCCAAGCCAAAGGCAGACACCCAACTGACTGAGCCACCCAGGCACCTGCTTATACTTTATCTTAAACCTATTTATGTATTGCTCTGCTGCTGTATTCTGGTTTTATGTATATTCTTAGTTCATCTTCCAGATAGTGCCTGTTATATGACAGAAACACAGCACCGAACTTTCTGCTGTTGAGGGATTATTGGATGCAGGAAAGGTAGATGCAGTGGGATCTGCCTTTAAAGGTTCTTCACATAGACTGTGAGTTCCTTGAGAGTATGAACATGGATTCTATAGACAGTTTCGTCCCCTAGCTCCTTAATAATTTCTAAAACTCCAAACATCAAGGCACTCTTAGGTCTTTTTATGTATATCTGTCAATGAAACACCTAAAAATTAAAAAGGGATAGATGTTTAGTAATTGAAGACATCATTAGTGACCCTCTCTACTTCTTCTAAGTCTCATCTCTCCTGTACGAAATATTCTTGGTTTTCTCATGTGGTGTGGTTTCCAGGCTCTTTATCATCTTTTTTCTCCTCTTCTAGCTTTGTTCCAGTTTGTTGAAATCTTTTATGAAATGTGATACCCAGGGAAGCACAGTATATTCTATTAGGGCCTGATTTAGAGCAATCTCTTCCTCACTTCTCTTGTTTTGGATCCTGTTCCTTACAACGTTGCTTGGTGTTTGAACTTTGGTGGGGAGCAGTGGGGAGTCAAGAGGAGAGGGAGTTTGTACTTTTTTTTTTATAGACTTGTCACACTTTCATTTCATTTTGAGTTCACAATGAACTAAAAGTTCTTAATCTTTTTCATATGTGCTACAATTAGTTTATTCTCTTCTATCCTACATTAGTTTTGGGGAGTACAGGCGAAGAATTTTATATTTTATCCCATCATCCTAGTTGTCAGGATCTTTTAAAATACTAACTCTCACTCTTAGTATTCATACTTTTTTTTTCCCTGAAAGATTTTTTTTAAAGTAATCTCCACACCCAATGTGGGGCTCAAACCCACAACCCCAAGGTCAAGAGTTGCATGCTCCACCAACAGAGCCGGCCAGGTGCCCCCCTCCTATAAACACTTTGATTAAATCATAGTTAAATATTAATCTAAAATTAAGGACCAAATTAAAATTTTTCAGTGGTTATGTCTTCTTGTTAAATGTTTAGATGACAATTTGACATACTTAATTTTAAAATGAAAATAATAATTAAATGTTATATATATTTTTATAAATCAACAGACATCAAAATTTACAAGTTCTTCAGATATTCCAGTAGAATTTATACGAAAGAATGTTAAACTACGTGGACGATTACACCGAATAACTGAGAATGGTTTAGAAATTGAGCATATTCCTATCACTTTACCTATTATATCTTCATGGAAAAGTAAGTAAAGTGCAAGACTAATACAAGTATTTTAGTATTTGTTAATTAGAAGTTATTTGTAAAATAGCAAAAAATGTCATTTTAAGTTTTAATAACTTTGTGAGAAAAGTATAAACTCTTGGCTTTAAATACCAGGAGCTATTTAATTTGGCTCCAGATTTCCTTTTTTCCCCCCTTCCTCCTTTTATTCAATCATTCAGTATTTCATTCAGGCGCTCATGCATTCTTTCCACAAATATTGAGCAACTGTTATGTTCTAGGCCCTATACTAGCTGTATGGTGTTGAGGGAAACAGACAAGACTGCCCTTTGGAGCTTACAGTCTAAGTGGAAAATAGACAACAGACAAATGAAGATTGTCCTAAGAATTATGAAGAAAAAGAGCAAAGTGCTAGTTTGAGCATTAGTGGAGTCATGTGAACAGGGAACCTACACCCCTAAAGTGGTCAGAGAAAGCCTCATTGATGAGTTGTTATTTAATCAGAGACCTGAAGAATGAGAGAGGGCTGGCTAGGCAGAGGGTGTGTGGGAATGAACTTGGCTCCTTTGACAAGCCATATGAAGACTGGTAGAGTGCTGTGGCGTGCGGAAGAAGGGGACAAGAGACACCAAAGGAGACTGGAGAGCTGAGCAAGGGCTGGATGTTTCCTGCTGCTATTCCCATGTCTCCCTGCTTTGTGTCAAAGACCCCACCCACACAGACCTTCCGGCCTGCTGTTTACTTGGGTTCTCATGCCCTGGAGCACAGTTTCCCCAGAGTGCCTTGCTCCTATTGAACTCCAATTCTTTAGTATCCAGCTCAAATGTCAGCTCTTCTGTGAAGCTTTCCTTAACTCCCAAGCAGAATTAGCCTCTTTCTTTACTACACCCACACCAAGTTATACACACTGCGGTTACAGTACTTAAACACATTTTCCTATAATCATGTGTTTAGGCTTGTATCCTCCCACTAAACTGAGCCTCTGGTGGGCAGGGACCTTTTCCTACCTAGCTCATTATTCACAGTCCCTAGGGAAATAATTGTTAGCCAATTAAAACTTGTTGAATAAATTTAGTTATATTTAAAGATCTTCTTAATATTGTTTTAATTTTATAAAGAAAGGAGTTCTTATTTTTTACCCTCAAATGAATGAATATCACTGTTCAACGAGATATGACTGTGAAGGAATCAGATTGATTTTTTTTTCCCCAGACATACCTGACATGATTGATTCTTTTAACAAATCAAACAGAACTTAAACACTTTGAATGACTATTGTTCCCTAAAGAGAGATTACCTAGGATGTTTATTTGCTGGGCATTTCAATCTAAGCAGGATTTAGACTTCATAAATTCTCTACCTTCTCAGTTGTTGTAATTATGTTGTCATAATTTAAATCTCTTCTCTCTGAAATAGTGATGACTCTTCAGGGCTCAGGCAGCAAAGTCACTCCCTGGGTTTGTCCAGGCTGTACACTACACGACTCTGGGATGCTAGTCAATAGGAACCTGCTTCTGGAGGTCATGCAGTGACACAGCACTGTAAATTGCCATATATGCATATTATTATTAATGGCTTCTCCATCCTGTTCTGGAGCTTACTTTGAAATGGGTTTTTTACATTATTCCATCTGTTACATGCTTGGGTTGCTTTAAAAGAAAACTTGAATACAGATATAAATGGACCTACATCTAGAGAGTCTGGGTGTTTGTAAAGAAACAATATATTCAGTTGTTTGGGAGAGGGGACATGTGACTTTGAAATTTGCTTTTGCAACATGGTATTAAAGCTAGACAATTTTCTACCTAACCTTTTTAGAAGAGCCATGTGGTGTTTTGCTGGTTAAGCTGGCAGGAGTAGAACTCACTGAAACTGGGAAGGTGTGGTTACAAAAAGATTTAAAACCTTCCCAACTGCTATGGTTTCAACTTCTTGGAAAGGAGAATTCAGTACTCTTTTGCTATCTTCTAGTGAATAAGGTAAGTAGAGTGAAGAAATAATGAGCAATATTTTATTCTTTTTATTTATACACAAACATCATTCATTAGAACCTTGAATCTGCAATGTGACTAAATTTTTGTCTCTCTTAACTGCTATTCATAGTGATCATGTATAGAGAACCAGGTGTTTCATGTATACGTTTTGTTATTAAATTTTATTTATATGTTTATTATAGAAAAAATGAAAAATTAAGAAAATGGAAGAAACTTAAAATTATTAATGACTTTGGACATTGCTCACTTAAGGATTATCTTTACACATTTACTTACACATGAGTATAGTGTATCACCCTTGTTATTAGAAACTGCTTGTTGAGTGAGCCCTATCAACTGGAAACTACAAAGAGCAAGGGTGTTTTCTGAAGTAAATAGTGCTCAGTCTCTGAACTCTAAAGTCGAGCATTTTTAAATCCTGTTTATGATCAGTAATCAGTCATCTGAAGATTTTGCCTCAGAGTTTTCCTACCATTATGATTGACCATGGCCATTGTGTAACTGGGGATGCCATGGAGCTTCATCAGTGTTGCCGTGTCTCTGTCCTCAGCCCTTGCGTGAGCCTTACTTCGTACTGCTTTTGGTGGACGATTACTGAAAAAAGAATGTAGAAAACTAAATAGGTAAAGTGTTATGACAGGATTAAGAACAGTTTTCTTATTCTTAAAGTCCCTTATCAAACAAAAATAACCTGAAGAAAAAAATAACCTCATGTTAAAGTGATTAAAATTGTAACCATTTTAATTCTTTAGAGCTTTTTGAACTATTAATAGAAAGCCTGATGAAACCCATTAATTTCTGTATGTCCAGATCATATTCAGTGCTTTCAAAATAAGAATTATCCAACACTGATTGGTTGAAGTGTTTTACAGTGAAAAGTAAGCTGGTAATACAAAATAAAGATGCCAAAGGCCTTATAAAAATATTACCTTCTCGGGGCACCTGGGTGGCTCAGTCATTAAGCGTCTGCCTTGGGCTCGGGTCATGATCCCGGGTCCTGGGATCGAGCCCCGCATCAGGCTCCCTGCTCGGCGGGAGGCCTGCTTCTCCCTCTCCCGCTCCCCCTGCTTGTGTTCCCTCTCTCGCTGTGTCTCTCCCTGTCAAATAAATAAATAAATTCTTTAAAAAAAAAAAAATCATCACCACATATAAAAAAAAAAAAATATTACCTTCTCTGGGCACCTGGCTGGCTCAGTCAGTGGAGCATGTGACTCTTGATCTTGGGGTCATGAATTAGAGCCCCACGTTGGGTGTAGAGATACTTAAAAATAAAAAAATTTGGGTGCCTGGGTAGCTCAGTAGGTTAAGTGTCTGACTCCTGATTTCTGCTCAGGTCATGATCTCAGTCTCATGAGATCGAGCCAGGCATTGGGCTCAACACTCAGCAGGGAGTCTGCTTGAGATTCTCTCCTTCTCCCTCTGTCCCTCCCCCTGCTGGCCCCTGTGTATGAGTGCTCTCTCTCTCAAATAAATAAATCTTATTTGATGAGCAGGGGCCAGCAGGGGGAGGGACAGAGGGAGAAGCAGGCTCCCCACTGAGCTGGGAGCCTGACAGGGAGCTCATCCCAGGACTCTGGGATCATGACCTGAGCCTCAGGCAGATGCTTAACTGACTGAGCCATCCAGGCGCCCGCTAAATAAAATCTTTAAAAATAAATAAAATAAATTATAAATAATAAAAATTTAAAAAATTTTTTAAAAATTAAAAAAAATTCTAAGTTGAGAAGTGTATTTTATTTATCCTCAAAACCACCCTATGCAGTCATTGTTTTTATTCCCATTTACAGATGGGACTCAGGGTAACTAAGTGGAAGAGCCTGTATTCAACCCAGCTCTTTCTGGCTCCTGAGCTCATACTTCGCCTTATATACTTTAGCTTATATTGCTTCCTAGGTGACCAAACTATGCAGTATATGCACATGGTGGTAATTTACATCTGTTGAATTTTACTAATGTGTGAGATTGAATTTTAGTTATTCTGATTTTGGTTTAAGGGAATGAGCTCTTAAAATTTAAAAGATTGAGAAAAATATGATAAATCCTTTAAGACTGTATTTATTAACTCATTATTATAACCAAAAGTTACTGCATTTAAGGGAAAAAAGGTTACTTCGTTCCTTCAGAAAGTCCTAAAAAATGTCTCCTACTTGAAACCTGGAGTTTTCACATTTTTAAAATTTAACTGTGAAGTACTTGACTAACAAAGCTATTAAATTATTAATATGTTGTTAAAATTAATCTTGTTAGGTTAAAATCCCACAAGGACTGTATAAACAGCTAAGCAGGATCTCTTTTTTTTCTTTATTTTAAGATTTTTAAAAATTTTTAAGTAATCTGTACACCCAACAGGGGGCTCAGACCCACAACTCCAAGATCAAGAGTCTCAGGTCCGCTGACTGAGCTATAAATTAGTGGGAAAAAATCCCACTTACGCAGTTTGATTAGGAAGTGAGGTTTTCCTTGAAGGAAATTTCCTGAAGGATGAAGATTCAAAGTCCAGGACTATTTTTAATGTTAATTATTTTGTGGGAAGTCTTTTAAAAATGTATTTACATGCCAGCACCTTCTTACATGCTGGAATTCTGAAGCCTAATCTAACAGTTCAGTGATGATTCAGTTCAATCTGCATTTGTATACTTTTTAGCTTCTTTTTCTATGGCCTTCTGTTGTTTTGCCTATCCTGTGTGCTCCTTTCCCCCTCCAAACAGCAAACAAACCAAAAACACTTTTTATACTTTACTACTTCTACTTCTCTTTGGGTTAGAAGACCAGTGAGTCTGTGGAGAAACGATATGTTACAAAAGAAGCAATTAAGAGGCGTCTGGGTGGCTCAGTCGGTTAAGCGACTGCCCTCTGCTCAGGTCATGATCTCAGGGTCCTGTGAATGAGCCTGGCTTTAGGCTCCCTGCTCAGCAGGGAGTCTCCTTCTCTCTCTGCCCCTTCCCCTGCTCATGCTCTCTCTCTCAAATAAATAAAATCTTAAAAAAATAAAAATAAAAGAGGGAATTGACTTCGAATAAGGATCTATTCTAGTAATGAAATTCTTGGATTTAGCGTTAGCTGTTTTAAGCTCTTGGAGATCCCTTTGCTTTATGTTTTTTGGCTTTTCTCTGAAGGATAAGTTGCCGAATGCCTGATTTATTTATTTATTTTTAAGGATTTTATTCATGTATTTATTTTAGGGAGAGAGAGAGAATGCGTGGAGGAAAGGGAGGGGCAGAGGGTGAGGGAGAGAGATAATCTCGCACACACTGTGCACTGAGCACAGAGCCCACCGCGGGGCTCGGTATCATGACCCTGAGATCATGAGCTGAGCCAAAATCAAGAGTTGGGCCCTTAACCCACTGGGCCACCCAGGCGCCCTTCTGAATGACGATTTAATTTAAGTAAATAAATAAATTTTAAAGTGAAGAAGATGTTACAGGTATAGTGCAATTTTCTTTAGTAATTGGTTTGTGTTATTTTTTATTCAAGGGTAGATTTTTTAGTGTGAGTCTGAATGAAGAAATTTTGAGAAGAGGCCTTGGCAAAACTGTTCTTGTTAAAGGGCTAGATTATGATTCTAAAATCTACTGGACAATTCACAGAAACTTACTTAAAGCCGAATTAACAGCCTTAAAAAAAAGAGAAGGAATATGGAAGGAAGAATCTGAAGAAAGTTATTTGGAAAAATTCAAAGGCTCCTGGAGAGAAATATGGAAAAAAGACAGTTATTTTAAAAACATTGGATCAGATTTCAATTTGAAAAAAGAAGGTTATTATGACAAATTTAGAAGGACTTATGAAACATGGAAAGACAACATAAATAACTACTCCTTAATACTGAAGTTCAGAGAACTTATGAATCGCATACACTTTCGTAGAAAAGGGTGAACTATTCCAAGAGGTCTGGAGGTGACCCACTCAGAAAAGAGTAAAATATGTAAATATATGGATGTTTTTCATTGAGTTGAAGTGGAAATTTCTCTGAATGATCGAAGTTGCACTCTAATGGTATTTAAATATTTAAGAGATGATTGTTTTAAATGTAGTATCAGAATAATTTAAGCAAATTGTGATTAATGTAATATGGCTTTAGGAAAAATTGAATACTCAATAAAGTTACCAGGATAAAGGATGTATACCTTTAGTGTTAATATTTGAAGAGAGAGTTTAACTATTGGGCACTGTTATTGTAGTTATTTTCGGCATCCATATTTAATTTTTGTTGAAAGAGTATTTGTTTACTTTTCCAGTTTTATCAATTTTGATTACTTGTAATAAACTAACTCTGTACACATCATGGCTGAGGCTACTTTTTTCGCCTGATTGCTTTCTAACTGCCTAACAGTGTGGGGCAAAGCTCCATGAGAAGGTCACTTAAACCATTTCTAGTAATAAAGAACGGTTAATTTCTACCTGTTGTTAGATGAAGGGGATAACCCACCAGAGAGAACCATGAGGATAATTGTAAGGACGGAAAGCAATGTGCTGAGGGTGGCATCAACCAAAAAGTACAGGGATGCTTCAGACATTGTTGAGCCCCTAAAGTAGCCAATCTTTGAAGTATCTTGTGTCCCAGTTCCTCATGTGACATGGTAAATTTCTTTGTTTTTAAAGCCAGTTTGAGTTCGTTTGAGGATCTGATATACACATATATTTGCTGCTAAAATCATCCTAACACTACAGGCTTCTCTTATAACACGAGCGATAATCCACTAACATCCACAATGTCTATAGAAGGTTTTCTTAATGATTTATGATGCTGACAAAAGTCAGAAGTTCCACGTGGTCTAAAGAGCTACTACTGTTAGTAATTCATCATGAGAAGCTTATTGCTGCTTCCTGACTGCTGGTGAAAACGTAAAGTAGATTTCCCAACATTTTCTAATTAAACAACATTAATTTTTAGTAAGGTCTCAAATCTTCCACAGGTTCTTGTTCTTGTGATTTTATTTCATCACTTTTGGGGTAGGATAGGATGTTACATCCTAGCTTTTATCCCCTGGGTCTAATGCCTCAATAGCTTTTCTCTTTGTTTTAAGGGGATGTTCTATCTTTATTGACAGAGAAGTTAACAGAGTACATTTAAAACTAGTTCTGTGGCAAGCTCGTGGGCCTGCTTCTTTCCCAGTTTGCCTCCCAGTGGTGTCGGATCTCATCACAGTTACCACTGTAATCAGTTCTGATGACCTCTGCCAACGCAGTTGGTGCACACTGTCTTTCCAGATAAGCTGTGAAGGTGAAGCTGGTGCAGGACTAGATGAAATGACTTGTTCTAACCTTTGCCTTGATTATTTAGCAGGAAAACCCTGATTTTATGGACAAGGTGGCCAAGAAGAAAAATAGACCAGCGGGACTCCTGTTGTGTGCAGTCACCATTTACTGAATATTCTTGTTCTCCACTTAGGTAGTAGCAGTATTAACATGTACTTGAAGGTTAGGAGGAATCCCATTGGCCAGCAGCTTTCTTCTGGGTCAACAATGTCTGTTTTTCTGGCTTTTGTCTCTGGTCTCTCTTGTAGATCAGCTTGTTTGATGGTCCAAGGGCAAGGTGGACTATACAGTTACAGAGGCTAGATCTTTATTATATGAGACAGTTATAATAAGGTCATCTGAAAAAGTAGAAAATTCCCTTTTAGGCTGAATTTCTGACCAAAGCCTGAGTTCTTTGCCTTTCTCAAATAAAGGATTTACTTCTTGGTCTCTTATCTTCAGAACAACAGGGTCTATGAATCATGGAACACTACATCAAAAACTAATGATGTAATGTATGGTGATTAAAATAACAATAAAAAAAGTTAAAAAAAAAAAAAAACAGGGTCTATGACTGCCTTTTTCCCTTGGCCTTCTTTCCTTTTGGTATCTTGGGTATCTAGACCCCTTTACTTTTTTTTTTTTTTTTAAAGATTTTATTTATTTGACACACAGAGAGAGACATAGCAAGAGAGGGAACACAAGCAGGGGGAGTGGGAGAGGGAGAAGCAGGCTTCCCGCCGAGCAGGGAGCCCGATGCGGGGCTCGATCCCAGGACCCTGGGATCATGACCTGAGCCGAAGGCAGACGCTTAACGACTGAGCCACCCAGGCGCCCCTAGACCACTTTACTTTTTAAATATATTTCTATCGGGTGCCTGGGTGGCTCAGTTGGTTGGGCGACTGCCTTCGGCTCAGGTCATGATCCTGGAATCCCGGGATCGAGTCCCGCATCGGGCTCCCTGCTCAGCGGGGAGTCTGCCTCTCCCTCTGACCCTCCCCCCTCTCATGTGCTCTCTCTCTCATTCTCTCTCTCAAATAAATAAATAAAATCTTAAAAAATAAATAAAATAAATAAATATATTTCTATCAAATAAATTTAGTTCTTACTGTTTTTTCTAAATGATTGGATTCTAATGGCCCCTTTCAATATATTTTCTTTCAAGACTCACATTTCCTTTTTTGTGTTTATTAATTTGTCATTTTCCAGTCATACTTCTTATATGTGAAATGTTGGCAGCAACACTAGCTTTATCATAATTAATTGTGAACAAAACTTGAGAGAGAGTGAAAACTGTGCCCATACATATATGATCCAGCATTGTCATTATTTGGCAGCTAAAAGTATATTCCAACAACACCCAGAGAGAGAAAGCATACAACCAAAGTCTCCTTACATTTTGCTTTCCTTGTGTTGACATGTGTTAGTTTCATTCATGAGACAGATGTCCAAATGCTGGTTCTTCTCTAACACATTTGGTCATGGTTATTCCTTGAGGGTTCTCTAGGGGCTCCCTATCATAGTCCCCTGGATTGAGAGATTCTTACCTCTTTCTCTCCCTACCTGCTTAACTCCCAAGGCAGTTTAGTCCACAGCCTTTTACTGTTGGATCCCCACCACCAGGGATGGCAAGGACACATGAGTTTAATTGTGGAACGTGACTGGGCTTAATCACTCCATTCATGGGTATGTGTTGTGGGGAGTATTAGCAAGTCAGCTTCAGTCCTGCCACTTTCCATGGTGTCAATTCACCTTACAGGAAACTTGTGCATTTTTTTTTAAAGATTTTATTTATTTGAGAAAGAGCGCTTATGTGCATGCACGAGTGAGTGGGAAGAGGGACAGAGGGAGAGGGACAGCAGACTCCCTGCTGAGCGGGGAGCCTGATGCTAACATAGGGCTTCATCCCAGGACCCTGAGATGACCTGGGTTGAAGTCAGCCACTCAACTGAGTGAGCCACCCAGGTACCCTGGAAACTCATGTATTCTTAAACTAAGTGGTAGGGATGTAAGCTATTCACCAGCCACTCACTCTCTTTTGCTTCCCTCTTTTTATCATGCTTCTTTCTCCTTATCTCAGGTAAATGAAGTACTAGAAGGCTCTGTAGCTTAGCAAACATCAGAAAAGAGATAATCACTATTTCCTAACTTAGTGGAAACAGGATATATGGCACCCTCAGTCTAGTAGAAAAGGGAGTGAAGTGCTAATGTCAAATCTTCCTCCCCTGGGTGAACAGGAGAGAGAAGGGATGGTTGCTGCTCCACAAATTCTAACTGTTCAACTCTTCCTTATTTCAAGACCTCTTATACATTTTGGTCCTGAAATCTTCTAAATCAGCTTGGTCTTTCCCACCACTGGGAAAGCCTGGGGAATCTGCTGCCAGAAATGCAATTTTTTATTTTTATTTTTTTTAAAGATTTTATTCATTTGACAGAGAGAGACACAGCGAGAGAGGGAACACAAGCAGGGGAAGCGGGAGAGGGAGAAGCAGGGGAAGAGGGAGAGGGAGAAGCAGGCTTCCCGCTGAGCAGTGAGCCCGATGCGGGGCTCGATCCTAGGACCCTGGGATCATGTCCTGAGCTGAAGGCAGATGATTAATGACTGAGCCACCCAGGCGCCCCCAGAAAAGCAATTTTTAAAAAACACCTGACTCAAAGAAGAATCAGGGCCACTGATCTCAATAGTTCTGCTATCTCTTGATATGGAACCAAGGCAAATGAAAAAAAATGAAATTTTCTTACTACTTACAGCCCATTGACAAGTCCTTGAAACAGGCAGGGTGACATTCCTCTAGGAACTCAGCTGCCTCCATGTTAATACTTTGCTAAGGGCAAAAGGCAATCTTGGCTTAACATTATCCCGACCTCTGGGATCCTGTAAGACTTCTTTAACATAAAAAAATTCCTTTAACTTCCCTTATCTCTACCCCCCAAGATATATGTTGGCAATCATCCCCTAAGCATATGGTCCACTGATACACATCTGAAGGGTCTCATGACTAAGGTTTTACTAGACAGTAATAAATGCCCTTTTCCTAACAATGGCTAACCCCCTCAGGGTCCTGGAAACCTTGCTTCCAAAATTCCCTATAGACTTACAATGGCCCTAACCCCCTTCCCACCTTGAAAGTATATAATCACCACCCCTCACAACCCTAATGCAGCTCTTTCTGCCCAGGGGTCCTGCCCCTGTGCTTTAATAAAACCACCTTTTTGCACTGAAGATAGCTTAAGAATTCTTTCTTGACCGTTTGCTCCAAACCCCAATAGGTCCTCATCATTTCTCATTTATTCCTGCTCTTTCAGGTGACTCTGAGAATAGTAAAGATCCAGCCAGTACCTCACACCGACCTGGTACATTTGCAAAACCCGCTTAGGAGAATTAACCACATCTGAGGCAAACAGATAATGTGCTAAGAGTTTTATCTTCTTCTGGATTTCTCCAGCATCATTTGGTTCCTCACCAAGGTGAAGTTTGTAGGGGGAAGGAAAAATAATTTTCCTTCTACTCTTCTAGGTTCTTGGCTGAGACACACCT
>NC_138369.1:95369137-95452993 GCF_054177405.1 Leptonychotes weddellii | reverse complement strand
AATAATGTTGGTTGCTTGGAGACAGATATGAGGTAAACTATTATTGTATACCCTTTTGTTTTTTTTAAAGATTTTATTTATTTATTTATTTGACAGAGAGAGGCACAGCGAGAGAGGGAACACAAGCAGGGGGAGTGGGAGAGGTAGAAGCAGGCCTCCTGCCAAGCAGGGAGCCCCATGTGGAGCTCGATCCCAGGACTCTGGGATCATGACCTGAGCCGAAGGCAGACGCTTAACGACTGAGCCACCCAGGCGCCCCCCTTTTGTGCCTTTTGAATTTTGAAACTTAAACTTACTAAAAGTAAAAAAAAAAGAAAACACTTGGGTTTCAATAATAAAGAAATCAATAAGTAATCACATGTTGACTCCTAAGTGGTAGAAGTAGGTGACTGGGAAGAAATTTTAAAGAAAAGTAATTTTCTTAGGGCGCCTGGGTGGCTGCCTCACTCCCCCTGCTTGTGTTCCCTCTCTCTCTGTGTCTCTCTCTGTCAAATAAATAAATAAAATCTTAAAAAAAATAAAAGTAATTTTCTTACTATCTTTTTTAATTCCAGTATAATTAGCATACAGTGTTATATTAGTTTCAGGTGTATAATGTAGTGATTCAACAATTCTGTACATTACTCAGTGCTCATCACAATAAGTATATTCTTAATCTCCTTCACCCGTTTCACCCATCCCCCCATCTACCTCCCTTCCAGTAACCACTAGTTCTCTTAAGAGTGTTTTTTTAGTTTGTCTTTTTTTCTTTTCTTTGTTGTTTGTTTTGTTTCTTAAATTCTACATATGAGTGAAATCATATGGTATTTGTGTTTCTTTGACTTTTTTCACTTAGCATTATACCCTCTAGATCCATCCATGTTGGTGCAAATGGCAAGATTCATTCTTTTTTATGGCAGGGTAATATTCCATTGTATATAAAGATACCACATCTACTTTATGGGTTGCTTCCATAATTTGGCTATTGGAAATAATGCTGCAATAAACATAGGGGTGTGTATATATTTTCAGATTTGTGTTTTTGTATTCTTTGTGTGAATACCCAGTAGTGGAATTATTGGATCATATGGTAATTCTGTTTGTAATTTTTTGAGGATCCTCCACACTGTTTTCCACAGTGGCTGCACCAGTTTGCATTCCCACCAACAGTGCACAAGGGTTCCTTTTTCTCCACATCCTCGCCAACACTTGTTGTTTCTTATGTTTTTGACTTTAGCTGTTCTGTCAGGTGATATCTCATGGTTTTGATTTGTATTCTTTTTACTATCTTTTTAAGTCTCACCAAAGTTTACATTTAGTAATTTTTAAAAGCAGTTTTCCTTAAGCTCTTTTGGATTTCAATAACAGGGCTGGGGAAGTTTTTTGATTTTTTTTTTTTTTTTTTAGTTTTCTTCCCTCTCATAAAACATCACCTATTGGCTGCAGCCAGACTCAGTGGGCCGGTGGGACTCAGACTTGTCCCATCCCTGAGCAACTAAAACCGTCTTCTGCTGGCAGTGTGTCTATTGCGCAAAGGCTAGAAAGTACCCTCCACCCCCTGCCCCATTGTTTTCTCCCATAGAGGAATCCCTGCAATGTGATTATTTTTTTACTTTCCTGAGCAGTATCTGAATGTAAATGTCAGAGGAATCTTTTCTTCTCCAATTGAAAAAGAAAAAAAAAAAAAAGCTTGTATACAAATGTCTTATTCTGAACCCTAGCTTTTTTTGTTTGTTTTAAATGGGTTGTGAATTGGAAGTATTTTTCTGTTTACTGAGTGAGTCATTAAAATACAGTCTTGGAAGAGAGTGAACGCAAACTGTATACAAACTTCTTTTTCACTTGTCAAAAGAGAGAAATGTGAAAACTATTATTTAGCATCCAAGTTTCAGTCAAAAGCAAAAACTCAAGTCAAGACCAGTTCTCGACGCATTCTTAAGTTTCTCCTCTCAAATTTGGTGAAGTAAAAAATTATATATCTGCTTACAAAATTCTTCCTTTTTTTTTAAGTTTTTTTTTTTAAGATTTTATTTATTTATTTGACAGAGAGAGAGACAGCGAGAGAAGGAACACAAGCAGGGGGAGTGGGAGAGGGAGAAGCAGGCTTCCCGCGGAGCAGGGAGCCTGATGCGGGGCTCGATCCCAGGACCCCAGGATCATGACCTGAGCCGAAGACAGATGCTTAAGGACTGAGACACCCAGGCGCCCCCTTTTTTTTAAAGTTAACTATTTTTCTTTTTCTTTTCTTTTTTTTTTTAAGTAGGCGCCACACCCAGCCATGGAGCCCAGTAAAGGGCTTGAACTCACGACCCTGAGATCAAGACCTGAGCTAAGATCAAGAGTCAGACACCCAACCTACTGAGCCACCCAGGCACCCCCCCAAATTCTTCTTCTTTTTTCTTTTTAAAAATTTTATCTGTTTATTTATTTTAGAGAGCGAGGCGGGGAGAGAGAGGGTGAGTGGGGGAATGGGCAGAGAGAGAGACTCTTAAGCCAACTCCCCGCTGAGCCCCAAGCCCCTTGATCTCATGACCCTGAGATCATGGTGTGAGCCAAATCAAGAGTCGGCTGCTTGACCACCTGAGCCACCCAGGTTGCCCCCCCCAAATTCTCCTTGCTATATTACTTTTTGTTAGAAAAAAATGACTGAATAGATCATATGTTCTTATGCTTAACAATTTAAAAAACTTAGAAGGGCATTTAGTAAAATTCTCTCTCACATCTGTCCCTCAGCCATCCAGCTGTTTCTCTAATAGACCAACAGTATTACTCATTTCTTATGTATTTTTTTTCAAAACAACATATGTGTAATTATGTGTATAATATACAGAGTAGTCCCTCTTTTTCTTTTTTTAATTTTTTAAAGATTTTATTTATTTATTTGACAGAGAGAGAGATAGCGAGAGAGGGAACATAAGCAGGGGGAGTGGGAGAGGGAGAAGCAGGCTTCCCACTGAGCAGGGAGCCCGATGCGGGGCTCGATCCCAGGACCCTGGGATCATGACCTGAGCCGAAGACAGACGCTTAACAACTGAGCCACTTAGGGGCCCCCAGAGTAGTACCTCTTGTCTGCAGTTTCGCTTTCCTCAGCTTCAGTAACTGGAAGCAGGAGATCCCCCTCTGACTTTTTGTCAGAAGGTGAGTCACAGCCTAATGTCCGTCACACTGCCTACGTCACTCACCTCTCTTCATCTCCTCACGGAGTCGTCATGTGAGTGAGTACAGTACGAGATATTTTGAGAGAGAGACCACATGTATTACATACATAACTTTCATTACAGTATATTGTCATAATTGTTACACTTTATTAGTTATTATTGTTAGTTTCTTACTGTGCTTAATTTATACATTAAACTTTATCATAGGTATGTATAGGGGAGAAAACGTAGGTCTAGAGCACATAGTAGGTATATCCACCATTTTAGGCATCCACTGGGGGTCTTGAACATCTTTTGTGTCGATAAGGGGGGACTACTCTATATGCAAATACATATGGATGCTTTTTTCCTCCTCTTAAAAGAAGTAGTGCACTAGTCACTTGATTTTGCATTTTTCTTCTAACAATGTAGTTTATCATTCTATATCAGCCTATAGAGCTTCTTAATTCTTTTTTTTTAAAAAAATGATTTCTTTAGAGCAGTTTTAGTTCATAGCAAAATTGAGGGGAAGGTACAGAGATTTCTCACATACTCCCTGTCTCCACGTGTGCACTCCCTCCCCCATTATCAATGTTCCCCACCAGAGTGGTACATTTATTACAGTTGATGAACCTACATTGACACATCATTATCACCAAAAGTTCATGGTTTACCTTACGATTCACTCTTGGTGTTGTAAATTCTATGGGTTTGGACAAAGGTATAATAACATGTTCCCATCATTATGGTTTTGTACAGAATGTTTTCGCTATTGTAAAAATCCTGTGCTCTGCCTATTCATCTCTCCTCCACCCTTCAACTTCTGGCAACCGCTGATCTGATTTTTTTCACTGTTTTGTCTTTTTCAGAATGTCATATGGTTGAAATCCTATAAAATGTAGCCTTTTCAGATTGGCATCTTTACTCAGTAATATGCATTTAAGGTTCCTCCATGTTTTTTCATGGCTTGACAGCTCATTTCATTTTAGCACCAAATAATATTCCGTTGTCTGAATGGACACAGTTTGTTTACCCATTTACTCGCTGAAGCACATCTTGGTTGCTTCCAAATTTTGGCATTTATGAATACAGCTGCTATAAATACGTGCAGGTTTTTCTATGAATATAGTTTCTTTTTAAAGATCTTATTTATTGGGGCGCCCAGGTGGCTCAGTCGTTAAGCGTCTGCCTTCGGCTCGGGTTATGATCTCAGGGTCCTGGGATCAAGCCCCGCGTTGGGCTCCCTGCTCCACGGGGAGCCTGCTTCTCCCTCTCCCACTGCCCCTGCTTGTGTTCCCTCTCGCTGTGTCTCTCTCTGTCAAATAGATGAATAAAATCTTAAAAAAAAAAAGATTTATTTGTCAGAGAGTGAGAGAGCACAAGCAGGGGGAGCGGCAGGCAGAGGGAGAAGCAGGCTCCCCGCTGAGCAGGGAGCCCGATGCGGGGCTTGATCCCAGGACCCTGGGATCATGACCTGAGCCGATGGCAGACGCTCAACCAACTGAGCCACACAAGCGTCCCTCTGTGAACATAAGTTTTTAACTCCTTTGGGTAAATAACAAGGAGCATGATTGCAGAATTGTATGGTAAGACTATCTTCAGTTTTGTAAGAAACCACCAAAACTGTTCCAAAGTGACTATACCATATTACTTCCTACCAGCAATGAATGAGAGTTCCTGTGTTCCATATCCTTGCCAGCATTTGGTGTTGTCAGTGTTCTGGATTTTGGCCCCTCTAATAGTTATGTAGTGGTATCTCATCATTATTTTAGTTTTCATTTCCTTGATGACATATAGGGATCATCTTTTCATATGCCTGTTTGCCATCTGTATATCTGCTTTGGCTGGTGCCTGTTAAGATCTTTGGCCCATTTTTAGTTGGATTATTTTCTTGTTGTGTTTTGAGTTTTTTGAGTTGTATTATGGATAACACTCCTTTTTCAGTTGTGCCTTTTTTTTTTTTTTTAAGATTTTATTTATTTATTTGACAGAGAGACACACAGGGAGAGAGTGAACACAAGCAGGGAGAGTGGGAGAGGGAGAAGCAGGCTTCCCGCGGAGCAGGGAGCCCGATGCGCCGGGCTCGATCCCAGGACTCTGGGATCATGACCTGAGCTGAAGGCAGACGCTTAACGGCTGAGCCGCCCAGGCGCCCTTCAGTTGTGCCTTTTACAAGTATTTTCTCCCAGTCTGTGGCTTGTCTTCTCATTCTCTTGTCACTGTGTTTCACAAAGCAGAACTTTTTAATTCTAATGAAGTCCAGCTTATCAATTCATTCTTTCATGGACAGTGCTTTTGGTGTTGTATCTAAAATGTCATTGCCACGCTCAAGGTCATCTGAGTTTTCTCCTGTGTTACCTTCTAGGAGTTAAAAGTTTTGCATTTTACATTTAGATCTGTAATTTTGAGTTAATTTTTGTGAAGGATGTAAGGTCTGTGTCTGGATTCATTTTTTTACGTGTGGGTGTCCACTTATTCCAGCACCATTTGTTGAAAAGACTGGTTTTGCTCCATGGTATTGCCTTTGTTCTTTGTCAAAGATCAGTTGATTCTATTTTTTTTTTTTTCTTAGTGAGCTCTATATCCAATGTGGGGCTTGAACACATGACCCCAAGATCAAGAGTCGCATGCTCTACTGACTGAGCCAGCCAGGTGCCCCAATCAGTTGATTCTATTTATGTGGGTCTATTTCTGCACTGTGTATTCTGTTCCATTGATCTGTTTATTTTTTTGCCAATATCAGACAGTCTTTCTTAATTGTTGTAACTTTAGAGTACGTCTTGAAGTTAAATAGTGTCAGTCTTCCAGATTTATTCTTTTTCAATATTGTGTTGGATCTACTGGGTTCTTTAATTTTTTTAATGGCTGCATATTTTCAACCAAATAGGTGTACTGAAATTTAAAAAAATATTTTATTTTTAATTTCTATACCCAATATGGGGCGTGAACTCACAACTCTTGAGATAAAGAATCACATGCTCTATGGACTGAGCCAGCCGGGCACCTCTGGATGTACTAAAATTTAAACAGATTAATGGACAATTAGGTTGCTTCTGATACTTTGAAAACAATGGTGCAATGATTAACCTTAAATATATACCATATTACACATGTCTAAGTACAGCTATAGGATATATTTTTGGAAGTAGAATTGCTAAGTTAAAAGTATGTACACTTGTAATTTTGATAAATATTGCCAAATTGGCCTCCATAGAATTTGTATGTTTTTTACTTTTACCAGAAATGTATTACAATAACAATATCTCCACACTCTTACCAACACAGTTTGTCACCAAACTGTTGATTTTTGCTAATCTGATAGGTAAAAATTAGCATCTTGGTATAGATGAAATTTGCTTTTCTCATACTCACTTAGGGGTGTGCAGAGTGTCACAGTAAAAGGTGTCACTTCTTTTTTTCCAGTAGAGATCAAAAGATCAACTTTGAAAAAGAAACAAATGAGGGGCACCTGGGTGGCTCAGTCGTTAAGCATCTGCCTTCGGCTCAGGTCATGGTCCCAGGGTCCTGGGATCGAGCCCCGCATCGGGCTCCCTGCGCCACAGGAAGCCTGCTTCTCCCTCTCCCAATCCCCCTGCTTGTGTTTCCTCTCTCGCTGTGTCTCTCTCTCTCTCTGTCAAATAAATAAATAAAATCTTTAAAAAAAAAAAAAAGAAACAAATGAATAGTTTTTTTATCACTGCCTTATAGAAGAACAGGGTCAGCACACTTAACTTTTCTTAGATAATATGCATTTAGTTGCCTTTCAAATCTCAACGTTTCCCTTATCTCCCTACGGCTAGGAGAATTATTCTTTTTTTTTTTTTTAAGATTTTATTTATTTTTCAGAGAGAGAGAGAGTGTGAGCATAAGCAGGGGGAGCAGCAGAGGGAAAGGGAGAAGCAGGCTCCCTGCTGAGCAGGGAGCCCGATGTGGGACTTGATCCCAGAACCCTGAGATCATGACCTGAACCGAAGGCAGACGCTTAAGTGACTGAGCCACCCAGGTGCCCTGAGAGTTATTCTTTGATACCCGAAAGCACCTTCTGTCACACATGCTGGCAGGATGGTATGAACATCCTATAGATTGGCTGTGGCCCTGCTTGGTTCCAGTCCTTGGAATCGAAGCTAGCTTGAATTCCTTATTGTCCTTTGTGGCTGCATAGGTTCTTATCTCCTAGCATTACTGAAGGAAAAGACGAAATTTTGGACATTCAGACTTCAGTGGATTCTGATGCTGTTTGCTTGGATACTCAGGAGATCCCTGCTCTTCCTTGAATGGAGATGAGATTCTCATGGAATAATGGAAGATTCTGAGGGCAGCTGTGAACAAGACCCAGCCACTAGAATATTGTATCCCCACTCCAGTTCCCATGATTTTAAAGTGAACATATTAGGTATTCAAGGGGAGGAAACTATGCAAGAGAATATAATAAATGAAAACATAGAGGCCAGTGACAACCAGGAGTTAGTTGCAGTATCTTTAAATGGTTTTTTGTAGTAGTTTAAGAAAAAACCCACCAAAATCCATATTACAAATTTCATTTAAGGAATTTATAATACTGTTTGGTTTTATTTCCCAATTTTTTTCGTTAATGTTTTCTCTGACACCTTTTTTCAGATGACAACTTCAGACAAGTTGGTTATTAGTTAGACTTGAAAAGAATGAAGAACTTACAAGCTTGAAGAGATCAGTTAATGTGAAGTTCAGTGGATGTATTTAACTTGCAGTACCTTCACTAGCTTCCTATTTTTCCCAGAGCTGCTTTTTTTTGTTTTGTTTTTTAAGATTTATTTATTGGGGCACCTGGGTGGCTCATCCGGTTGAGTGACTGACTTTTGATTTCAGCTCAGGTTGTGATCTCAGGGTTGTGGGATTCTCACGCTCCCTCTCCCCCTGTCCCTCCCTGCTTGTGCATGCGCTGTCTCTAAAAGAAAATAAATAACAAAATAAAATTAAAAAGGATTTATTTATTTTAGAGAGAGAGAGAACGTGCATGCACATGCATGCGTGGGGGAGGGGCAGAAAGAGAGGGAGGGGAGAATCCCAAGCAGAGCCACCCCCCACCCCAGCTGAGCGCAGAGCCGGTCACTGGGGTTTGTTCCCATGATCCTGAGATCACGACTTGAGCCTAAATCAAGAGTCCTGGTGCTTAACCGACTGAGCCACCCAGGCACCCTCCCAAAGCTTCTTAAGAATTAAGATTTCAGGGGCGCCTGGGTGGCTCAGTCAGTTGAGTGTCTGCCTTCGTCTCAGGTCATGATCCCGGGGTCCTGGGATCGAGCCCCGCATTGGGCTCCCTGCTCAGCAGGGGAGTCTGTTTCTTCCTCTGCCACTCCCCCTGCTTGTGCTCTCCCTCTCTCTCTCAAATAAGTAAATAAAATCTTAAAAAAAAAAAGAATTAAGATTTCAGCTCATGTAAAACAAAGCTGATTTGCCACAACTTAAAAATATTTGACTAGATTTTTTTTTTATGCTCTCTTGAGCTTGACAGTGCTTATGGCCAACTCAGGTTTAATATCCCATCTCCTTTTGTAACTACTGCTTTGAGGACTTTTTATATTTCCTTCTTAAAATTTCTTTGAAATTCTTGGGGTGCCTGGGAGGCTCAGTCATTAAGCATCTGCCTTCGGCTCAGGTCATGATCTCAGGGTCCTGCGATCGAACCCCACATCGCGCTCCCTGCTCTGCGGGAAGCCTGCTTCTCCCTCTCCCACTCCCCCTGCTTGTGTTCCCTCTCTCCCTGTGTCTCTCTCTGTCAAATAAATAAATAAAATCTTTAAAAAAAAATTTCTGAAATTCTTATATCTGCATATAGCAGGAGCTTTCTGTTAATCAGAGGGTTAACAACATCTCTGCTGGCTTTAGAGAAACTAAACTTTAACTTTATTACTATTACCTTAGGCTAAAATCTTTATAAAAACGTCTTAGTATTGCCATTATCCTTCTTTAGAGAGAGGTCTTTCTCAGGGCTTGCATTCTGAATAATTTATGTTTAAAACATCCTTGGTGAAATGTTATTTTTACCAGTTTCCTTATATGTTCTTTGTTATATCACATTGCATTTAAACAGCATACTAATGTAAGTAATTTTTACCTTGATAGCTGAGAGCAGTATTTTGGGCATCTACCGTTCCTTTCTACTAAGATGTCCTTTCCACCTAACCCTCCCTTACCTTCTTCCCTCTTTTATTATTATTATTTTTTTTTTAAGATTATATTTCATTTATTTGTCAGAGCGATAGAGAGTGCGTGAGCATAAGCAGGGGGAGTGGCAGGCAGAGGGAGAAGCAGGCTCTCCACTGAGCAGGGAGCCTGGATGCAGGACTCCATCCCAGGATGCTGGGGTTATGACCTGAGCTGAAGGTAGACGCTTAACTGACTGAGCCACCCAGGTGTTCCTTATTATTTTCTTAATTATTTCTTAAGTATGCTCTACGCCCAGGGTGGGGCTTGGACTCAAGACCCCCAAATCAGGAGTCACATACTCTACCAACTGAACCAGCCACTCGCCCCTCCTCTTCCCTCTTGTAAACCAACTGATCCTATGAGATCGGGCTCTAACCTTCCACTCCAGGCACTCTTTCCTGACTGCCTTGGCTTCTTTTTTTCAACTCCTACAGTATGCTTCATTTGCCATCTTTCATATATCCTGCCCTCTTCTGTGTAGATTTTCTATCAGTCATTTTTGTTTCTATGTATGTCCTGTTTTCCCATCTGGACTGTTTTTTTTTTTTTAATTTTTAATTTTATTTTTTAAAGTAATCTCTACTGTCAACGTGGGGCTCGAACTCATGACCCCGAAGATCAAGAGTTGCATGCTCTACCAACTAAGTCAGCCAGGCTCCACTGGATTGTTAGTTTCTTGATGGCTGGTACTATGTTTAGGCATCCCTCCATCCCCTCAGTATCTATAGTGCCCATTGTAGGGTCCAGAGCATACTTGTGGGTTATTTGATTCATAAATTGATTGGGGGCAGTTTATAGCCTTCTGCACCTTAAAGCTCCTGGACTCCTAGTTTTGGGCAAAAAAGGGGATGCACTTTGCTGCTTGCCCTGCTGTCTAATTGGGAAGGAGAAGGAATGTTGACTGAAAGTTTAATTGACCAGTTGAAAGTAGGTCTCTTATTGGAGGTGCAATCATTGCTGGGTGGAAGGGGTAGGGAAAGCAGGCAAATATGAGAATCCAACACATTCCCTGTGATAAGTAAGCTTCCTTCTTTCATTGTTGGGTGCGGAAGTAGAAGAGGGTAAGATGAACTCAGGAAAACTGGGAGATCTGCCCCTCTTTGGGGATGCCTTTTCTGAGAATTTTGGGCATCCTTATATATGAAGGAATTGGGGGCAGAGCTATTCTGAAGTCCATTTTTAATATTTAAAAAGTTTGGAAATTTCTGGTTTAGAGACTATTAGTATGAATCAAGCCTTTTTAGATGTTAGACCTACACATAGTAGATGAAATTAGAACTGTAAACAAAACAAAACAAAACATCTGGGGCACCTGGGTGGCTCAGTCAGTTAAGCGACTGCCTTCAGCTCAGGTAATGATCTCAAGGTCCTGGGATCGAGCCCCTCATCATGCTCCCTGCTCTGCGGGAAGCCTGCTTCTCCCTCTCCTTCTCCCCCTGCTTCTCCCTCTCCCTCTGCTTCTCCCTCTCCCTCTCCCCCTGCTTCTCCCTCTCCCTCTCCCCCTGCTTGTGTTCCCTCTGTCGCTGTGTCTCTCTCTGTCAAATAAATAAATAAAATCTTAAAAAAAAAAAAGAGAAAATAGGAAAGCCTGGATTTCATTAGTGACTCTGTCCTACCTAGTAGCGTGTGCCATCTCTTTTGATCTTTCTGTCCCTCCCTCTCTTACATTATTTATTGAGAAGCAAAATTACATGGATCTTAAGAGTGCAATCTTTGGGGAAAAAAAGTGCGATTTTTGAAGTTAGATTTTTTGAATTTAAATCCCAGTGTTGTCACTTGATAGCTGTGGACCTTAAGTAATTACTTAACATCTCTGTGCTTCTGAAAAATGGGCCCTTAGGATCATTGTAAGGATTAAATAAAATAATACAAAATATTTACCACAATATCTGGCACATAGGAAGTGTTAAAATATCAGCAGTTATTCCAAAGTGACAGGCACCGAATTAATACATTTTTCGGCTAGATCAAGTCCTGATTTGGCTGTCGAACTCCAAGGCTCTGTGGCTTTAAATGTGAATTCCCAGGGTTGAGTTCTGTTTCTAGCAATATAGTTTACCAACACTCTGGCTGAAATAATTTAAAGATGCTGGATACAATAGAATGTTAAATGCAATGAACCAGTATGAAAGTAATGAATATTTAGGTCAAAAGCTAAGTGAGGAGGGATCTATTGCAAAGAAGCTGGCTTTTTCCTTGAGGGCATTTGCCAAACCAGTTTAACTTGTACTTCTTTTTTCATGGTCTTGAGGACACAAGGGATAAGACACTAGGTAAGACATCTGAGTGGGACCCTTTGGTTATAAACCTGGGACTTGGGTGAATTAGAGTGAAAAACAAAAAACTCCTCTCTCTTTCAAACTGTTTAAGACTGTAAGAAAAATCACCTATCAAAAACTCTGGTTCTGAATAAATGCTTGATATTTGGTCCTGAGAATTTGTGAACCTAGACCAGCTCTAATACAGAAGTGTATGTAGAATTACAGTAACTAGGTGGTCAGAAAAACCTCAAGATGAAAATTTGATTTGAAGGAGTTCCTATAGGGTGACTGGCTGGCTCAGTCGATAGAATATGGGACTCTTAATCTCAGAGTTGTGAGTTCAAGCCCCATGTTGGGCATGGAGCCTACTTAAAAAAAAAAAAAAATCCTACATCGCAAGTGTCCCTGATACTGCGCAAAAGTCAATTTCCACCTTTCTTTTGGAGGAATCTATTTTTGTCCTAGACTTCAGAGAATCCCCGTCAATACAATTTGAACAAAAATAAGCATTTCATAGTAAAAAAAAAGACTAAAAACAAGATGTGAGGTGAAAAATAAGAAACTGTAAAGATGAACCAACCTATTTGAAAAACAACCATACAGAGCTTGAAAAAGTAAAGATAGAATAATTGAAAATCAGAACTCAGTGAATGGATTTAACAATAGACTAATCCAAGCTGAATAGGGAAATAGTTAACTGAATGATCCATCTAAAGAAAATTTCCAACGGCAACACAGAAAGGCAAAATGATGAAAAACCCCAAAGAAAGGTTAACAGTGTGGAAGTTGGAGAATTCAGGTCCCACACCACAAGTTTATAGTTTCAGAAAGAGAAGAGAGAAAATGAGAGGAGGCAACATTTAATGCCTGAGAATTTTCAAGGACCAAGAAAACACATCACTGCCCGTAATTCATGAAGTCATATGAATCCTAATCATGAGTAAAAAGACTTCCACACATAGATAAGATATAATTAAATTGTAGAACATACAAGTTAAGCAAGGTCAGAAAGGAGAGGCAGTTTATCTTTAAAGACATTATAAGGGGCACCTGGGTGGCTCAGTCAGTTAAGCGTCTGCCTTCAGCTCAGGTGATGATCTCAGGGTCCTGGGACCAAGCCCCGCATCAGGCTCCCTGCTCAGCGGAAAGCCTGCTTCTCCCTCTCCCTCTGCCGCTCCTCCTCCTTATGCTCTCTCTCAAATAAATAAATAAAATCTTAAAAAAAAACATGATAAATTATCCTAATAATGCAGCAACAGAAGATAGAAGAGAATAAAATATTATCTTGTACTGACAGAAATTAACTGTCAGTTTAGAATTTTATTTCCATTAAAAATATCTTTAAAAAATGAGAGCAGAGTCTTTGCAGACTTCACAAAAACCTAGAGTTTGTTCTAGCAGATTGTTACTAAAAGGGTATACTTTAGGCAGAGGAAAATTATTCCCAGATGGATGGTCTCAGAAACAAAAAGTAATGAAGAGCAGAGAAAGGGAAAAATTTGTAAGTTAAATCACATACTGATTGGATAAAATAATAGTGTCTTCAGTGGGAACTAGATAAAATAAATGATGTAAGTTGGAGAAGTAAAAGGAGTTAATATCTTTTTTTTTTTTAAAGATTTTATTCATTTATTTGACAGAGAGAGAGACACAACGAGGGAGGGAACACAAGCAGGGGGAGAGGGAGAAGCGGGCTTCCCGCCGATCAGGGAGCCCGACTCGGGGCTTGATCCCAGGACCCTTGGATCAGGACCTGAGCCGAAGGCAGACACCTAACGACTGAGCCACCCAGGCACCCCAAAAGGAGTTAATATCTTATAAAGTTCCTGCATAGTTTGGGAGGAAGTTAAAGATACTGGTTAAATTTAGATTTTGATTAGTGAAGTATGCATGTTAAAATTTCTGAAGCAACCACTAAAAATGACTGAACAACTTTCTAGCTAATGGGGAAAATTGAAATGAGCTGATAGACATGAAAATCACTATATCTCAAAACTGCATAATATGCATTTTTTTCAAACACACATAGAACATTTATAGAAAGTGACTTCAAACTTTGTTACCAGGCAAGCTTAACAATTATTTATTTATTTTTAAAAGGTTTTATTTATTTATTTGACAGAGAGAGAGAGCACAAGCAGGGGGAGGGGCAGGCAGAGGGAGAGGGGGAAGCAGGCTCCTCGATGAGCAGAGAGCCTGATGCGGGGCTCGATCCAAGGACCCTGGGATCATGACCTGAGCCAAAGGCAGAAGCTTAACGACTGAGCCACCCAGGCACCCCGAAGTCTTAACAATTATTAAGTAATTGGTATCATACAGACCAGATCTGTGACTACAATGCAATTAAGCTAGAAACTGATAAAAATAGAACTATGAGTAATCATAGAAGGCTTCAAAAGACCTTTGCTTCAAAGAAGAAATCATAATGGAAATCAAAGTATTTTTAACTGGAAGATGAGGAAAAATACTAAGGGTCAAAAATACTAAGGGTTGGGAAAGCAGCTAATGAATGTATAAATGCTTATATTAGAAAAAAAAAACCCTGAAAATTAGCTAAATGTTGAAGTTAGAGAATTCAAAAAAGGTGCAAAAATAGATTCAAAGAAAATAGAAAAGAATAGTAGTAATAATTTCATGTTAGAGAGGATCAGTAATGACAAATTTTGGCTTTTGTAAAAGCTAGTAGTGTTCATAAACATATGGTAAGATTGACTTAAATAGAAGAAGAGAACAGTATAAATAAACAATGTCACAAATGGAAAAGCAGATGTTGTAGATACTAAAAAGACAGTATTATGAACTAACATGCTAAAACATTTGAAAGCTTAGAGGAAATTAATAAATTACTAGACAAATATAACTTACCAAAACTGAATTTGAAAAAATAGAAAGGCTAAACAATCCTAGAATTTTTAAATAAAATAAACCGGTAGCCAGGGATGCCTGGGTGGCTCAGTTGGTTAAGCGACTGCCTTCGGCTCAGGTCATGATCCTGGAGCCCCGGGATTGAGTCCCACGTCAGGCTCCCTGCTCAGCGGGGAGTCTGCTTCTCCCTCTGACCCTCCCCCCTCTCATGTGTTCTCTCTCTCTCTCTCATTCTCTCTCTTTCAAATAAATAAATAAAATCTTTAAAAAAACAAAACAAAACAAAAAACTGGTAGCCAAATATTTCTCTGAAAGGGAGGTCTAGCCTGAGATGAATTTATGGGCGAGTTCTACCAAATATTCAAGAAAAAGATAATTTCAAACTTGGCATAAATCCTTCTGGGGGCTAGAAATGCATGTTATAAAACTGTAATAAGTTCAATACAAAAAGTGTCAAGAACAATAAGAGAAATGGAAATTGTAGGCCAACGTTAGGAATATACATGTAAAAATCATAAAACATGAGCAAGCTAAATCATCAGTGTATTAAAAATATAATACATTTTGAACAAATTGGATTCATCCTGGAATCGCAGGGCTGGTTTAACATTAGAAAATTTACCACATTAACAGATTAATGCTGAAAGATCATATCACATACAGAGAAAGTGTGTTAAAATGTTTAATGTCATGTAAAAAAATTGTTCAAGAAATTGAAATAGAAGGGAACTTTCTTAATATGATAAAGAATATTTACAAATAATCTACAACAAACATCACTGTTAATGGTGAAACGTTGAAGTATTTTTTTTTTTTTAGGTTTTATTTATTTATTTGGGGGGGTGTGGGGCGAGGGACAAGCAGACTTGGCTCTGAGCACAGAGCCCAACTCGGGGCTCGATCCCATGACCCTGAGATCATGACCTGAGCCAAAGTCAAGAGTTGGAGGCCTGAGTGAGCCATCCAGGCACCCCAGGATCCATTATTCTATGCAATATTGTTTTTCATACTTTGTGTTTTATATGCTGGTTTTTTTCATATAGCATTATATCATGAGCGTTTTTCTACACTGATTTACAAAGCCTTTGCAAACACAGTTGTTACTATCTACACGACTGTCAACGCTAACCCAATAGTTGGTTATTTAGAGTTCTGATTTTTTTGTGTGTCATAAAAAATGATGCAGTGAACATTTCTATGTATACATTTTGGTCTGTATCTTTAATTATTTTTTTTTCTGATGTATTTCCAGAACACCAGTTGCTGAACCAAAAGGTAGGGACTCTGTCGAGTGCTGGATACACATTATACTTTAAGCCAGTCTTTTCAAATGAAGCATCCATGTGTCTTTGGAGTGTGGACTGTATCTCATTGTTCAAGTAGCTCAGAGCATATTCAGCTCCTGATTGCTGTAAAGAAATAAAACACACCATGAACTTAGGGTTTAGTGGTGTCCCCTGTGAGCCTTAAAAAAAAAATGAACAAAGTACCCTTTTATTTCTCTCCCTTTGTGTACATAGCCGGGAGGGGGCTAGCTATGGAATTAGGCTGTTTGTAGAGCCCTTTAACAACCAGTTTGGCAGTGCTTGGAAACCTGTGGGAAGAGGGGAGGGAGCCTGTGACAAGGGGTGTGGGGAAGGATACAGGACAGAGACCTGCCAGCTGAGAAGTGGAGTGGGGCCCCTCTGACGAGGGCCCTCCACGCTTCACTCAGGCAGGGTTCTGAACTGCTTTGAAAAGCTGGAAGTTTGGGTCTGGTCCAAAGGAAGAGGAGCTGTGGCCCTTCATACCCCATCCTTGCACTGTGTAATTATCGTCGCTTAAAATCAGTGGACAAATGCAAAGGGAGCAGCTTTCTTTGAAATCTTAGCTTTTAACTGGATTTGGTTTGAATTCTCAACTTCTAGGGATTCCTGGGTACAGAAATTCCCAAACGCGTTGTTAAAAGCCATGAGGTGCAGGACGCAGTTTTGGAAACTTCTCCCCTATGCCTTCCTGTTTTTTTGTTTGTTTGTTTTGTTTTGTTTTTGTTTTTTAAGATTTATTTACTTATTTTAGAGGGGGAAGGGGCAGAGGGAGAGAGAGAATCTCAAGCAGACTCCCCGCTGAGCGCGGAGCCCCACACGGGGCTTGATCTCACAACCCTGAGATCGTGATTCGAGCCGAAATCATGAGTTGGACACTTAACCAACTGAGCCACCGAGGCGCCCCTCTGCCTTCCTGTTTCTAAGCACTTATTATTTTATGAATATTACTGTCAGAGCCTATTAATTATGTCTTTTATCTCCCAGTGAGGCTTCAAGAAAAGGAAATCAGTCCTTCTTCATATAAGTTAAATGCTATACTGCTAATGGGAATTAGCTGTGCTTTCTCAGGGCTATTTTAATTCATAATTAAAGACGAAGGGATTGAGATATTAGGGAGGGGTGGCCCATAATCCTTATGAATAGAGTGTGGTATATTAAAGGTTGGAAGCCCTGAGAGAGCAGCTCATTCACCACCACCCCTTTTTTGTTACACAGATGAGGTCGCTGAAGTTCGGGGGAGTGAAGAGATTGACCTGACAGTTTAGTTAGAGGTAGGGCTGGTTTGCACCTCTAGCCTCTTAACTTCCAATCAGGCATTTTCCCAGTGCCCTTTCATGCCTTACTACATCCTGTGAACTAGTTACTCCTTTTCCAACAGCAGGGTGAGTTTATGCATTATGTTTTAATTTCTGGCTATCGCCTTCTTCCCTGTTGTTAGCAATTCAGAGAATACACAGGTCTCTCAGACAGTTTTCACAATGCTGGCTGGCCAGTAAACTTGGCCTTGGTGTTTCTGAACTTGGTCCAAGTAGCTCCAACTCAAATTTCATTGCTAAGAAACCTCCCACCATTTGATAACCAGAGGACTGACACTTTACTCTGATCCCTTGCAATCTGTCTACGTCAAAGTCTCCTGGCTGGAGGAACAGGGTATGCAGGTTTTTGAAGTAACATTTCATTTAAGCCTCTCCTGCTGCCTCCTCTCCTTCATTGATTGGCCCCTAGTGGAGTTGGATTGAAGGGTTGGGGTGGGAAGAATAAATCTTCCTGCCTATCACGAGTAACACAGCTCTAGGCTCCTTCCATGGGGAAGCAGAGAGTCAGGGAGGAACACTGCAGGACAGAGTATAGCCTTGGGCTGGGACAGTGGATTTGGAGTCAGAAGACATGGGTTTGCAACCTGTTGTTGCCTATTAACCTCTTTGAACTCAGGCGTAATAATCAATGACTCCTAGAGCTATTGTAAGTGTCAGTTTTTTCTTTTCTTTTTATTATTTAAATATTTATCTCAGAGAGAGAGAGAGAGAGTGCGCATGCACAAGCGGGGGAGGGGGAGGGAGAGGTAGAGAGAATGTCGAGTGGACTCTACACTGAGCGGGGAGCCCACCAAGGGGCTCCATTCCAGGACCCTGAGATCATGACCCAAGCTGAAATCAAGAGTTGGAAGATTAACCGACTGAGCCACCCAGGTGCCCCAGTAAGTGTCAGTTTTTTAAAAAGGCAAGATATAAATGGAAGTATTGTATAAACCATAAAGTGATTTGCAAATAATATTAAGAGAGAATGGGAGGAATGAGATTGGGAGTGGCAGTTCTTATGGAAGAGGGGTGCCAAAGGAGAATGGGCTGTGGTGGTAGCAGCTGCAGTAGGTAAAGAGGTAGAGGTAATAGTCAGCATATAGTAGACAAATCCCTCTATTTAAGGGAGAGAAAAAAAAAAAACAACAACATAGATGGATCTAGAGAGTGTAATGCTAAGCGATATAAGCCAGTCAGAGAAAGACAAATACTATATGATTTCACTCACATGTGGAATTTAAGAAACAAAAGATCAGAGAATAAAAGATACAAAAAACCAGACTCTTAACTATAGAGAACAAATGGGGTTACCACAGGGGAGGTGGGGGGGCATGGGGGAAGTAGGTGATGCGGATTAAGAGTACACTAATCATGATGAGCACTGAGTAATACATGGAATTGTTGAGTCACCATATTGTACACTCATAACTGGTTTAACACTGCATGTTAACTCCACTGGAATTAAAAGAATTTAAATATTATATATGTATGTTTGTGTGTATATATATATTTATGTGTATATATATATATATAATGTTCCCTTCATCCTGCAAAGTTCTTTTAAAGATTTTCCTATTTCTTTTGATTCCTTTAGCATAGTATTAGAACTCTGATTTCCATATATGAACTTGAGTAGTTATCTTTTTTTTTTAAGATTTTATTTATTTATTTGACAGAGAGAGTGAGAACACAAGCAGGGGGAGCGACAGGCAGAGGGAGAAGGAGAAGCAGGCTCCCCGCTGAGCAGAGAGCCTGATGTGGGCCTTGATCTCAGGACCCTGGGATCATCACCTGAGCTGAAGGCAGACGCTTAACCAACTGAGCCACCCAGGTGCCCTCCTTACTGAGTTTTTGGAGTGTGGAGTCTTTGAGTAGAGTTACTTATAATTTCTTTTTCAAATTACATTTATTTTATAGAAATATGTTGATATGGCTATCACAATATATTAGTAAGTTACTAAATAAAAAAAGCATATTGAAAAATAGTAGGGCCTGATATGTGTTTTAAAAAAAGAAAATAGGCCACAGTGTCCATGGCAGTTGTCTCTGGGTGGTAAGTGACATCACAATGTATGTTTTTTGAGTTTTTCTGTGTGTTTCAAACTCTAAAAATGGATAAAAATAAATTGTTAAAGGTAAATGCATTTATATAGCATTTCCTGTAACTTTACCATCCACTAAAAAAAGAAAATTCTTATTAATCTTGTTCTGGAAGCAGAATCTGAAGCTAGTTTTAATAGCAATCAGTTACTTCCCTATATAATGTTTCTTAGTCACAGTAAGTTATTAATTTTGTGAGTCATTGCAAGGATTGGGTATCTCTATGTTTTATAAAGATTCTAAATGTAACATGTATATTCCATAGACCTCTTAGGAGGTGGAGTGACCATTTTGTAAGTCCCAAAGGAAAGTTGAATCAATTTTTAAACATCTCTGCTTTTGCTTGAATATTTTTTTTTTTAAAAGATTTTATTTATTTATTTGACAGAGAGAGACACAGCAAGAAAGGGAACACAAGCAGGGGAAGTGGGAGAGGGAGAAGCAGGCTTCCCGCGGAGCAGGGAGCCCGATGTAGGGCTCGATCCCAGGACTCTGGGATCATGACCTGAGCCGAAGGCAGACGCTTAACGGCTGAGCCACCCAGGCGCCCCTGCTTTTGCTTGAATATTAACCAAACAATTTCGAACTGAGTACATGGTGCAATGGAAACACATCTGTAATGTAATCTAAATTGGTATTTTAAAAAAAATCAATGAAAGTATATTTTAGTAGATATTTTCACGTATTGTGTTTACACAAATGGGACCATGAAACACTCAAAGAATCTCTGCTTTGAGACTCCTGAGGCTGGGTTTCCTGCCAGCTTTATCTTAACAGCTATGCTCTCTTGCAAGTTATGCATCCTTTTTGGGCCTCAGATTTTTTTCTGGCTTTACCATGAGAGGTTTAGCTTAGCCAATTTCTAGGGTTTCTTTCAGTCACTTCCCCTTAGTGAGGACTGGGTCCTTGGATTATCTAAATCTGGTGGAAGCCAAGATCGGGTTTATTGTACAACTCTCTCTTTCTCTGCCCCAGGCCTACTAATTCTGTTAATCTCCACCTCCATCATCTCTAAATTTTGAAATCATTTGCTCTGATTCTAGAGGCCAGAGAGAGCCCTTTCTTCCTTCAGTTTCCACCAGGCAGGAATCCAGGAAATGGGGCATATAAGGAAGGCGTCACTGATGTTTACTAAGGGCCTGCAGTGTGTGCATGGCCTAGGTCTGGCACTCAGAGGCAGCTTACAGCCTTCCCCTACCCTTCAGCAGCAAGCAGATGCCAGGAGAGGTAAGACGTGTGAGCAATTAAGCAACATAAGGAGGCAAACAGTCTGGGGGCGCCTGAGTGGCTCAGTCGTTGAGCATCTGCCTTCGGCTCAGGTCGTGATCCCAGGGTCCTGGGATCGAGCCCCGCATCGGGCTCCCTGCTCGGCGGGAAGCCTGCTTCTCCTCTCCCACTCCCCCTGCTTGTGTTCCCTCTCTCGCTGTCTCTCTCTCTGTCAAATAAATAAATAAAATCTTTAAAAGGAAAAAAAAAAAAAAAAGGAGGCAAACAGCCTGGAAGTCATAGGGTTCAATTACTTATACCTTTGTACTCTAGCTCAGTCGTTTACATTCTCTGTGCCTCCTCTTAAAAACACCCACCCAGAAGAGTCACTTCAAGAAGTAGAGATAATAGACATAAAGAATGGTTTTCGGCTTTGGTTGTATTTAGAAATCACCCTGTGGAGCTTTAAAACCCACTGATGCCCAAGTCCCACCCCCAGAGATTCTGATGTAATTGGTCTGGGGTGTGGCCTGGGAGCCTGGATTCTATGGCTTCCCAAGTGATTGATTTTAATGTGTAGTCAAGTTTGAGACCCCATGATGTAAAGCCTTATAGTTCCTGATACGTCATAGATACTCAATAATTGGTATGTAGGATTACGGTAGTTCAGTGCATGAGAGAGTTTTAGGTAAATTGGAGGGAGAGATCCTGGGGGCATTTCAGGAAGGCAGTAGCTTTTTTTGTTTGTTTGTTTGTTTGTTAAGATTTTATTTTTTTAAGTAATCTTTACATCCAACGTGGGTCTTGAATTCATGCCCCTGAGATCAAGAGTTGCATGTTCTACTGACTGAACTAGCCAGGTGCCCCAGGAAGGCCATGGCATTTTAACCAGTCCTTAAAGAAAAGGGCAATGATTATAGTGTGAGCAAAAAGATCTGGAAGTTGGAAAGGTGGGTCCATAGAAGACCAGTGCTCAAGTATCTCAGTATTACATACATCTGTGTCAATTTGTTTTCTGTCTTCAAAGAGTTGAAGGTCTTAGTCCTCACTGAATGTGTCCAAGGATGTTACCTATATTCATTATCTATTGCTGTGTAATCTTAGTGTCTAAGGCAACAATAATTATTATCTTTCATTATTTCTGTGTGTCAGAAATATAGATGGGGTACAGAGGGGATGGCTTGTCTCTGTCCCTCTGTATGTGGAGCTTCATCTAGAGGATTTGAAGACTGGAGTTAGAATGGTTTATAGATTCATTCACTCACATGTCTATGGTTGATGTTGGCTCTTGGCTGAGGGCCTAGCTGGTGCTATCATTTGGAACACTCATATCTGGGCTTTCTTACATGGTGGTAGCTGGGTTCTCAGGGTGAGCATCCTGAGAGAGCTAGGGAGCCAGGCAGAAGGTGTATCCTTTTTATGGTCTAGTTTTGGAAGACTCATAGCATCAATTACAACTGATTTTGTTAAAAACGAGTCACTGAGTCCAGCCTATATTCAAAAGAAGGGGAATTAGATTCCACCATTTGAAGGGAGGGAGGAATGTACAAGAACTTATTGGACATATTTAAAAACTACCATATTGGGGCACTTGGGTGGCTCAGTCGGTTAAGAGTCCCACTCTGATTTCGGTTCAGGTCATGATCTCAGGGTCATGGGATCTAGCCCCGATGCAGGCTCTGTGCTCAGGGGGAGTCTGCTGGAGATTCTCTCTTCCTCTCCCCCTGTCCCTCCCCTAACACTCACCTGCGTGCACTCTCTCTCCTCTCTTTCTCTCTCTCAAATAAATAAATCTTAAAAAAAGAATAAAACCCCACCATATTGTATAACAGTCTAGTTCCTTCTAGCCTGTCATGGCTAGAATCTTGGGTTTGGAATCCGAAGATATGATTTCAAGTCCCATTGCTACCCTTTCCTAGCAGCATGGGTGAATCACTTATATTAATATCCTCTTCTTTCCTTCTTCCATCTTGTTAAGAGGAAGCCAAGTGAGAGTCAGGTATGTTCATGTGTTTTGCTAACTATATACAAATGCACGTTATTCTTTCATCTTCTCATTCCACTAACCTTTCCTGGATTGAGAATGAACAGAGTGCAAAAGAAAGAATGACACAGGAAACCATAAGATCAAGTGAGTAAGGAAAAATGACCATAAATACAGACAGGGTTCTCTTTAATTCCATGCAACTCAAAATATTTCTAATATGAATAATCAGGGCACCTGGGTGGCTCATTTGGTTGAGCGTCTGCCTTTGGCTCAGGTCGTGATCCTGGGGTCCTAGGGTTGCGTCCCGCATTGGGCTCCCTGCTCATCAGGGAGTCTGCTTCTCCCTCTGCCTCTGTCCCTCCCCCCAGCTCTTGCTCATTTTCTCTCTCTCTCCCTCAAATAAATAAAGTCTTTAAAAAATATGAATAATCAATACACTTTGGTAGAAAATAGGTACTATTGATCACACTGAAATTATTTCCAATTCTTGCAGAAAGGTGTTATTAAAAATACAGATGTCTTTGGGGTGCCTGGGTTGCTCAGTCAGTTGAGCATCTGACTCTTTGATTTCAGCTCAGGTCATGATCTCAGTGTCCTGGGATCGAGACCTGCATCAGGCTCTGCGCTCAGTGGGGAGTCTGCTTGAGGATTCTCTCTCCCTCTCCCTTTCCCTCTCCCTCTGCCCCAGCCCCCGCTTGTGCATGTGCACACACACACTCTCTCTCAAATAAATATTTAAAAAAATATAAAGATGTCTTTAAAATTGCATGTATGTATATGTATTTTATACATACACACATATATATACGTACATACATACATATGTAAATGCATAGAAAAAGAACTGGAATGATACACACCAAACAAAAGAGGTCATTCCAAGAGAGGGGCATGGAATGAAGGAAGAAGGGTCTTTAAATTTTTAAGGATTTTTGATGAATTTTAGTGTTGACTTTAAAAAAAATAATGAACATATATAACTACATTATATATATATAACTAAAAATGCTTTTTTAAAGGAGAGCTCTTTGTAGTATTCAGTATTGGGTGGGAGGGGATATTGTCTCCAATAATCAGCTGTTTGCTGTCATCTTTTACATTTGGATCCATAGGTGATTTTAACTTAGATTTGTGGGACTCATTCTTTTTAAAGATTTTATTTATTTGACAGAGAGAGAGAGGGAGCACACACAACCAGGGGGAGAAGCAGAGGGAGAGGGAGAAGCAGGTTCTTTGCCTAGCAGGGAGCCCGACATGGGGCTCAATCCCAGGACCCTGGGATCGTGACTTGAGCCAAAACAGACGCTTAACTGACTGAGCCACCCAGGTGCCCCATCTTTAGCCTGAGGAAGTAGGAGTGACAGCCAGACTTCGCTAGGTAGGAATGAGGCAAGGAGAAGTAGGAGTTGAGGCACAAAGCCAGAAAAAAGGTAGGATAGGTTGGAGTCAGGTAAGATTGTTGCTGGAGAGGGTTAAGAAGGAGCCTTTGAGCCAAGGAGAAGCTCTGGCGAAAGCTTTGGGAGCCTTCACCAATTATTCCATTGATGAATAGACAAAGCTCTGATTATTTTTTTCACCAAGTGTCTGACTTCATCCTGGAGTATCTTTACAAAACTCTAGATTGTTCTAATAGGACAGATAACAAATCGTTTCCCACCTGTGGGTTTTCCCTCTTGCCAGCCCCGCTTGGTGTTGCCTGGCCTTACTCTGTGACGAGAAAAGAAGCTGGAATTCTGAAAAGTTGCTTTAGCCAAATCCTGTGAACAATGGGGGCCTTGTTCAGGGTTTTGCACATCAGCTTTTGGGGGAGTTTAATTCATCAGCTCAGATCTCTGCTTTTGAAGCCCTTGCTCTGGTTAGCATTGTTTTTCTCTATGGAGGGACAAGCCTGATGGAGGGGTAGGCACTGCTTCTTATTCACCCAGCTGGAGACCTGTGCCCAGTTCTACTTACACCAATAAGTGCAGTGTGGGCTGATCCAGGCCTTAATGGTCCTGAATGGACCACCAGTGAATCCAAAAGAGGGAGACAAGCTTTGTTACTGTGTTTGGCTTATCCATGGCTACATGGACACTGTTAAAATTTCTAAGATTTCTGTGGATTGATTGCATAGTCTACCAGAGGGGTACTGGGCCAAAATTCAGGAACTGGGAATGATGGCCACCTCCCCTCCTATAGATGAAACTTCCTGAGAAGTTACCGGCTTTGGCTGGTTTGGGTCCTGACCACTTATTCTCTGATGGTAGATTTATTCCGCCTTTAGACGGCAATAACTGAGTCCTGAAAGGTGCTGTTTGAAAAAGCTACTGTTTTGATGCATTAAATGATATTCCACCCTCTGGGAAGACTTGTGGGAAATTTCTTAGGACTTAGGGGATTCCAGTTCCATGTATGGAGAAGTTGTATGCCTCCTGTGTTGCCTCATGAAGCTGGGTAACCGAGGCATTATGTTACCAGGGCGAGCGTGTGGCTGCCATTTTCTTCATTTTTGTCTCATTCTGTTTCCCTCGACAGAGCAATTTGGTTTTGATGCTGTGCCAGAAATCTTCTGACAATGAGCTACTGGAACTTGGAGAAAAGAAACTGTGTGCAGTACCGCAGGCATTTTCTGGTGGACAACAGTGTGTTTCATGGTGAGCTGCCTTTTGTATTTGTGGGGCTGGAGCTTTTATTTTGTTTCTGACAGCACTTTTATTCTAGCACTTTGGATGCAAATATGGTGTCATCGTCGGGTTGATCCAAGAGCTTGAGTTCACTTGTTTATGGATAATTTGCCTGAGAAGCCCCACTGGTCTCATCCCCTATAGGTGTAAGCAATGTGCCCACCCCAATAACCATAGTGGTGTTACCACTTTCTTCCTTACAAATCAGTTTAGATCAGTGCCTTTCCTTTTTTATGCTGTCAACTCCAATAATATCCCTTTCTGATGTCTGAAATTTCGGGGGGCTCGACCCATAGTAAGTGTTCAGTTAATATATGTGGGTCATCAGTCAGTGCTTGTTACCAGCATGCTGTGTGTCTACTATCAGGTCACATATAAAAACAGAACAGAGCCATTCACAGCACTTACCTATCATACTCAGGGTGGATTACTGCAGCCACAAATCAGAGAGGAATCAATACTTCTAATTTTTCCTGGCAAACTAAGATGAATTGCCTTTACCCTGCTGGGGTGTGTGTTTTGTGATATAAAGTCAGGGATAAGCTCTGTCAGTCCTGCTATCAGGATACCCTTGAATGAAATTTGTTTAAGAGTCAAAGATTTACATGTGGCCCGTATTTCTGGAGTAATCTCCACCAAAAGCTGGGGGAATTGTAGAGGGTAGACAGAGAAATTTCCCAGGGATCAGAGTGCCGTTTAACAATCCTATAATCTAAGCTGCCTTCGATTTTCCAAGCTTAGTGTTTCTTCCACAATTTGGTGACAGACTTATGCTTTATTACTGCTTTAAATTAAGTTTAAGATAAACTCAGCCTTACTTTATTAAAGTACTTCAGAGGTTATAATTTTTTTTTTTCCCCACATTCATTATGCTACCCCACTACAGGACTTTTCTAGGTAAGGTGTACTTACAGGTCAAGAAAGGGAAGCAGAAATGAAATGACTAGACCAAGTTGACCTAGTTAATTAATAGCAAGGTCAAAACTAAAATTTCTGCCTCTACCTTTCCAGACTGGCTCTCTGGCATAACAGTGGTGAATGTAGGTGAATGTCTTCTTAGCAAAAGAGACAGGGGAGTTGTGACCTTACCTTGTGACCCTGAGTTCTGCTTTATTTTTCTGTGAACCTTAGCTAAGGGTTCTGATCATTGCTTCATCTCTCTCTCATGCGCAGCATTTGCTTTGGGGTATTTTCTGTTAGAATTTTTTATTTGTTATAAAAGAATAAATATGATAAGTGAAGAAACACAGGAGTTAGAAAAACTAGCTGTATTTTTTCAAGTTTTATTTTGTGCCTGTTTGGACAAAGTTCAGATTTAAATGCCTTCATGTAGTATTTTAGAATGCCTTTGTCCAGAGATCTCAAAGGCTTTAATGATTTAAAAACAACTTTCTATGTATTTTTATTGTTGTATTACACTTAGTATACTACTATATTATGCCGATGGCTTGATGAACATTTGTATTGCTTTCTTTCGACACCTTTGCAATTGTTATTATTCATTCTGTTTCACAAAGAGGAAGCTGAGGCTCAGGGAGGTGGTGAAATGGTGATCTAAATTTCAAACTCTGATCTTTCTAACTCTAAAATGCCATCATTTCTTTTATTCTAGGCTGCTATCTCCATTTCAAGAGAGAAATTAGCGCTCAGAGCCTTAAGTTCCATCCAGTAGTATTTGCTCTGCTATTAACTAGCCTTTGCTATGATCTGGAGCAAATGATACAATCCTTCAAGAGCTCCATTCTCTCCTTGTGAAATGAGCATACTGTTCTTGATGATTTCGAGGTTGTCTCTGGTTCTAATACCTGAGATGCTATTGAAGTACTTCTGAGAATTAAAATGATGGGATTTTGTGAGCTACCTTTTCGCTGAACACGAGATACACAAGGGGGCAGTAGAATACTTAAAATATGAATTGGTTGCTTACATGTTAGCACTACTCTTTTGGGAACGAATTAGAGATACCAGATTTTCCCAAGATTAAAAGGATTAAAGCCAATTAGAATTATGATTTTATTCATTTATAATAAAGCAATAGCTTTAAGTATTTCTGATAGTGTAAAATATCATTTTGGACTTCTTTGCCTAAGGATATGTAATTCGGGAAAGAATGATGCCTCTACTCTTTTTTTTTTTATTAAAGATTTTTATTTATTTATTTGACAGAGAGAGACACAGCGAGAGAGGGAACACAAGCAGGGGGAGTGGGAGAGGGAGAAGCAGGCTCCCTGCAGAGCAGGGAGCCCAATGCGGGACTCGATCCCAGGACCCTGGGATCATGACCTGAGCTAAAGGCAGTCACTTAACCAACTGAGCCACCCAGGCGCCCGATGCCTCTACTCTTCCTCTTTATTTACCTCTGCAAAAATGAACGTCTGTTAAGATAGGAACTTACTTATCTTAAATGGAGAGCTGTGAGAAGTCTTGGTATATTTTAAGCCAAGGGAGCTCTAGTGATAATATCTTTGTAGAGGATTTCAGAATGTGCCTGAGAGAAGAAAGAGGGCAGGACCTGTTGAGTTAGAAATGTGGGATATCTTTTGGAAGGGGCTTCTGGAATATGGGATGTGCATTTGGATGCTTTTTGTCTACTCTCTTGGCTTCTCCCTGTCTGTGTTGATAACTCTTCTCCTATACCCAAATCAATCAAAACAAAAAGAGAAATCTCTTCTATTGCAAACAGAAAAAAAACCACTTCTGCTGCAAGATAATAGACTTTTAGACTATGAAGACTTCACTGTGCAAATTGTGCTGGTCAGACTCTTTACATACAGATTTAAGCAGTAGTCCGAGGAGAAAAGAGCTACATGAAAATAGATTATATAGGCTACAGTGATCAATAAAAGTAAAAATTACTTTTTTTAAAAGTAAAAAAGTAACATTTGTAACAAAAAGTAACAAAAGTAACAAAAAAGTAAAAAGTAACAGTTGTATACTGTTTCGCAGTTCATAAAACATATTCATTCATACCCTCATTTTCTGAGTATGGAGGTGGTATGTTTCATTACCCACAATCCCACAACCCAAAGAGAAACACTGTTAATAGTCTGTTTCTGTCTAGTGTTTTATCTTCTCTTTCGTCTTTGCAACAATCCTAATGGTAGGATTGGAATAGCGGGAAAAGTTAGGAAATGATCTATATTGGCTGACAAAATGACCTGGTTGAATTGACATAATTCTGTGTTCAGTGATGTGAGGAACCCAGATAGGGATTATGAAAAGCTGTTTCTTATTTCCCACTCATCTGTCCTTTGCCCAGATTTTTAGGGAATCTGTTTATCCAAAGGGATTGCGTACCTACTGAAGAAGCCAATCGCTGAGGTTTTTCTGTACTTGGCTTTTATTCACCTGCTATGTTTGAAATGGGGGGGAAAAAAAAACTTGGGCAAAGATGATTTGTGTTGTATGAATCTTGTTTTTTTTTTTTTAATATTTTATTTTTAAGCAATCTCTATACCCAATGTGGAGCTCAAACTCATAACCCTGAGATTGAGAGTTACATGCTCTACTAACAGAGCCAGGCAGGTGCCTCTGAATCTTATTTTAATAGATTGTACTTGCATGAGTTATTCTTATTTGAAAATTACCTACACTGTCTCCTGTTTCTCTTGGTTGTAGTGCATTGTGGCGTTTTTTTCTGACCTGGGACAGATTCTTAAACCAATAAACAGTGTATTTGCAATTAATATATACATTTTTTTTGTGCACCTAAGTTTTCCCACACATTTGAGTTCCTTAATAGAATAAATTTAGAGGTGACTTAATTTTTGTTTTCATGCACTGTTAATTATAATTGTGATGTTGGAAAGAATTATTAGTTCCATAAGTTATTATGGTATCATCCCAACTTATATTGAAATTTATTTCTGCTGCTATCATGTTATATTGAATGTTTCGGAATGACCATCACAAATCTAGAGTAGAAAGGTTTTGAACTGAATTATGAGTCTCTCTTACTACTTAGGGATAAAGTGAAGGATAGATCTCTTATTAAGTGTGTAATATGTCTTTTCAAAAAGTGCCTTATACGTACTTTTACTTTGCCTCAAGCAACCCTCTAATGCAACGGATTCATTTAGTTAATTAATTTAATGAATTACTTTCATCTGACCTCCCTTTCTTGGCCAGAGGCCTACTCAGTGATGTGAATTTAGAAACTTGACTACCGTTTGTAAGAGAAAGTAGGCTCGGATGGGATCCTGGAGACTAGTTCTGTTCCTAGTTTCACTACTAACTTGTGTTGCCTTTGCCACCTTTGGGGATCCTCAGTTTCCTTCTTTCTTTTTTTTTTAAAGATTTTATTTATTTATTTGACAGAGAGAATAGCGAGAGCAGGAACACAAGCAGGGGGAGTGGGAAAGGGAGAAGCAGGCTTCCCGCCGAGCAGGGAGCCCGATGCGGGACTCGATCCCAGGACCCTGGGATCATGACCCGAGCCGAAGGCAGACGCTCAACGACTGAGCCACCCAGGCGCCCCTCAGTTTCCTTCTTTCTAAAATGAGGGTTTCGCCAGCTTCCAAAGTTCCCAGTAGCAGTAACGCTTGAGATCTTTGTGTAATCAGACATGAGGATGGGTATGTAGTGAATGAGAGTGTAGGATGGAAAGGCGGGCAAATGGGGATCAGGAGGAGGTAAGATTGTAAACTTTGTAGTTAGCTTTGCACTGGCAGAACCTTACATTTCTCTTTAGGGAGAGGGTGTGTGTGTCTGTGTGCGCGTGTGCGCATGTGCGCACAAGCACGCACACGCCCATAAGCGCTCATGAGTTCTCCTGACCATCGAGAGACCCGTAATTAGGACTGATAAGCAAGCTTTCGGGACAAAGGTCTTTATATTCAAAAAAGAAGAATGGACAAGTTCACTCCCCCTACACTGGAATTCCATCTTTACTGGAAAAAGAAGGAAGAATGCCAGATCCTGCCTGGTATATATGAAAGGACAATGAAATTACGCAGAAGTGAATTATGGTTCTCATTAAAGAGGCTGTTTTATTAACATGTTATGATTTCAGCAGCAGCTTTAGGGGTTTGGGGGCATTACTAGATTTTATATTAGTGTTATTACTGAGCTTAGCTTTTCCATCCAATGATTGTATAAACATCTTCTAGGTCCAGAAAATACTAGTACACATAGAATTACTATTAATGCGGTGACAGTCAAAATTTTGCAAGCTTCATTAAGATGAAAAGTATTACCTCTTGGGAGCGCCTGACTGGCTCAGTTGGTAGAGCATGCAACGCTTGATCTTGGGGTCATGAGTTCAGGCCCCACATAGGGCATAGAGATTACTTAAAAAAAAGTATTATCTCTTGGAGAGTAACACTGCATGCAAAAAGTGTCAAGCATGAGTTGAGAGAGAGGGTGGGAAAAAAAAGTAGACCATAAGGGAGAAAATGTATTGAGTCGTTTAAATTTTATAAATTGTAATAGAAGTAATTCTGGAAGCAGCCTCGCCCAGTAAATTCCTCTTTAGCCCTCTTCTCAAGTCTCCCCTCCCCCATCCCTCACCCCCAAAGGATGGCCACCAAGGCAGAAAGCATCTAATGAGGTATTCTTTCGGGTCTATGATGTTCTGGTGCACCTTGCAAATATGCCAGTGGCAGTGAAGGCCTGGGCAGAAGCAGGTGTGGCCTGACCCAGGTGTGGCAACTTGTAGGGGCTGCCCTCCAGCTGGGTTGCTTTGGGTGACTTCTCCCTCTAGGATCAAGTTGCCATGTCAGCAAAATGCTGTCACTTAGGACAAATGACTTAAACACTTCTTTTTAAGTGCTTGTGTTTAAAAACTTTTTATTTTCTTTTTAACCTTCTCTCCTCATCCCACTTTTTTTTTTAAAGTACATGTTTTAGCATCTTAATTTCTTCTTCTTTTTTTTTTTTTAGATTTTATTGATTTATTCGACAGAGAGAGACAGCGAGAGGGAACATAAGCAGGGGGAGTGGGAGAGGGAGAAGCAGGCCTCCCACCGAGCAAGGAGCCCGATGCGGGGCTCGATCCCAGGACCCTGGGATCATGACCCGAGCCAAAGGCAGCCGCTTAATGACTGAGCCACCCAGGCGCCCCTCTCCTCATCCCACTTTTAAACAGAGGGTAATTGGAGAATTTGCTGTGAATTAACTGACCAAATTGATTTATGCACTTCCCTCTTCCCATTGTATGAGACAAATTACAGCCAGCCTTACAAAAGTGGCTACTTATGTACTAGTTATAACACAAAGGAAATAACCTTTAATATGAGCTGGTATGAAACAAAATGATTCTATAGCTTTTTGGGAACATGTGCTGTTCTTTCATTTCCTGCGCTTAGAGAAAAATTCTCAAGGAAAGCCTCAATGAAATGCTATTTACTTTATGTTTTGAAATTTGAGGTTCATTTCTTTTTTGTCCTTCTCTATGATGGACATTCCATCTGTGGCGGGTTTATGGCGTATTTTCAACTGAGTGTAGCATAAGCAAGAAGTTGTTTAATTTTTCTCTAACAAATGATTTTAAAAGTACTCTTTGCAACATCTTGGGTGGATTCTATAACTTTCTGGCTACTTTTTGGTTATTGAGGGTCTAATCTAATTTAAGACATTCATCTCAAACGCCTTTATGTCCCATCTCCTTCCTGACCCCTAGCACAGGCCTGAGCTGCCTGTTGGGGGTTGAAGGTGGAGGCTCAGGGGGCTCTGCTGTACATCTTCCCCTTGAGGAGGAATTCAGGCCTGGCTCCTCAGATTTTGGTACAAGGAAGAGAGATGGGGAAGCCAAGTTCTAGACGCCACAGCTGGGCACCTGGTTTGTATGTCAGTGGTGGTGAGGTGACCCTGACTCCCTCTGGGTCCATCCTCTGTGAATGTGTAATTGGCCCCTCACCAAGGGACTCTGATTCAGAGAGGACCGGCTGTCTCCCTCCAGCCCCACCCAATGTCCCTTCCTAATTCCCTCTGGCTGAGGCGTGGTTCCCGTGCCCCGAGGACACTTGGGCAACTGTCTGGTCTCCGCCGTTCTCTTATCTCCATGTTTGTTCACAAGGAGTTTGCAGACTGCTGTGGGCTGTGGAGGACGAGGTGCGGTGTGAAGGTTCTGCCTCTTCTTTCCAGATCTACTGACTGTAGTCTCTTTTGTTTCTTCTCATGCTATTATAGGGGTGACTCCCAGAAGCCTAAAGAAATCTCTGAATCATTCTTTGGTAGCTCTTACCCTGCTTGTCTCTGGGGGTGAGGGGTAGTTCCTCTGATTTTGGTCCTCAAGAGAGCCATCCTGCCACTCCAGGCTCGAGGCTGTACACACAATAGGGGATCAGGGAATGTGACTTTGAATGGATGGACTGCTATCCCCCTAACCCCTGATAGTTCTCCTTGGACCCCTCCAGAGCCACTCCATTCTGGTTCTTGTCCACTAAGATTTTGAGTTAGGGTGACTTAATTTCTCCAAAGATTCTGGTGTTCTTCATTGTGCTCGCTTTGTGCAAGGTTATGTAGCTGGATTGATCAGAACCAAGCAATCATCGAGACTCATATATGTAAGTCCATGCCGAGATGTCTTAGCCTCTTTTCTCCATTCGGGAATCTAACGATGGGGAGATTTTGCTGGGTAATTGAATCCACTGTGATCTTCTTTCTTGTCATGCTTTCTATGTTGAGGCCACTCACATTCTTTTTTTTTTTTTTTTTAAAGATTTTATTTATTTATTTGAGACAGAGAGAATGAGAGAGACAGAGAGCACATGAGAGGGGGGAGGGTCAGAGGGAGAAGCAGGCTCCCTGCCTAGCAGGGAGCCCGATGAGGCCACTCACATTCTGTAATGACAGAGGGGATGAAAAGATCTGGGTAGAGTGCAAAATGGTACAGAAGGTCTGGATAGTTGGGAAGCCCAGATGGACGAGAAGTAACAACGTTCAGTCTTTGAAGCTTTATGTAGCTTTAGTTGTTAGAAGCAATGAGCCTGTTGCCTTTAAGTGAGATCCGTGGCGGGCCCTTCCTGTTGGACTCAAGTTCCTTCTCTTAAACCGTGGCTGTTGGGAATCCAGCCAAGCAGAAAGGCCCTTGATTGTTTTATTCCTTTATGCTTGGGAATACCAATTTTCTGATTACTAAATTAGAAAGAAGAAATAACATGTCTAATAAACAGTCACCGTTTCCTTCAGATTTGCAGACTTCTCAGGTTTTAAATGCTCATGAGAATTATTTCCCCATAGACCTGTGTTACAAATTTAAGCCTTTGTTCTTTAAGCTGCATTTCCATAATTATAATTAATTTTCCCCTGCTCTCTCATTTTCCCAATTGTCTTTTCCTACTCTGTGCCTAATATATGCACAGAGATTGATGGGAGGATGAAATGTCTTTCCATGAGTAGATTCAGGGTTCTTTCAGGGCAACGTAATTATTTAATTTAGTTGCACAAAAGATCCAGGTTTTTTTTCTTGGACCACAGTAATCATTATTAGTGATTGCATTTGTAGTCACAAAACCTTCCTATTTCACATTTATCAAAACAGAGGTTAAAAAAATGCAGTTTGTCCCTTCATACTGTGTAAATGAAAAGTCATCCCAATGGACCTGTGATACTTTATATTTTCTTAGGACTCATTTCTCTCAGCAAGTATGTCTGAGGTTATTATGAGTGCAAACTCTTGATGTCAAAGGGATGTTCAGATTTCATATTTAAGGCTCGTGGCCTAGTGTGAAGTGGTTTCACCCTCCCACAGCTTCAGCTCCTGTCCACATGCTGGTAACTCCCAACAGCGCCCCCTGGCTTAGAGGGCCCCTTGGTGTTCCATACCCCGATGTCCACCCTCTCACTGGACACCACTGATGTGGTGAGGACCAGGTCCTCAGACTCAACACACCTGAAGCAGAATTCCCTCCCTGGTGCCCCTCAGCCTCGCCAGCCTCAGCTTGCTCTTCCCCTCCCTCATTAGGCCCTAGCTATGCTGACCTTTGCATTCCTTGCTTCCAAAACTTCTTCTTCCCTTGTCCGGCTTTCAACTTGTCCTTCAGACCCCAGAGTAAAGGTCCTTTCTGCAGAGAAGCCTCTTCTCACTTCCTTGCCTACGTCAGGCCCCTGTTTTAGGCTCTCCTGTCACCCTACACTGCTGCCTCACTGCCTCATCACTGTTGTAATAAAACAGTTTCATGAAAACCAGTTTAATTTCTGTCCCCCCATTCCCGCTAAGTTCCAGGAGAATAGAGACTTTTCTGACTTCTGTTTTCAGTACATAGTAGAGTGCATTGCATGCATTATAGTAGGTGCTCAGTAAAATACTGCTGAATGAATTCGCTCATTTAATAGGGGAGATAAGAACCATCTACCCTTTCAGTATTTTTGCACTCTAAGCTTGGCTTTTAATCTTTGTGCTGTGGAATGTATCCGTTCTTTGGCCGCAGACCCTCTTCTTTCCTTCACTCATGCTTTTGCCGTGGAGAACAAAAGAATACCCATAAACTATCCCTTCCTGAGATTGAGAAGGAAAAGGCCACTTCTGCTGAGAATACTAGTGTGCTTTAGAAAAGATGATTACAAATGTATAATGCCTTGAAATGGAAAAGGACAAACTCATTTCTTTAAAAGAATTTTAGACTTTTTGAATTCATTTAATACTACTTTCCAGAATTTCCACGTTGGTTATATGTGTGTTGAGTTTATATGGAGGTTTCACTCATTAAAATAACACTATCAGTAAAACCTGCCTAATTGCGGTATTTTGCATACGATTAAAATTCTCTGCTGCCTGTGTCTGAAAAATCTTCAGTCCACAGAAGTGAGTGTTGTCTGTGAACTAATTCTTACCCCAGAAGAGCATAGAATAGACCTGCACCAAAACAAAAGCACCAGTTTTCTCCGTAAAAGAGGAGGATAGGAGGCCTGGGGTACATGAGAAGAATAATCAAACAGCATTGGGCTTCTTTAAAACTTAAGGAAATGCACTTTTATTTCAGATTTACAAACAAGAAAAATGGTCAGCATCTAGGCGTTTCATCTAAGAATCCCAAGCAATAGAAGAGTATACACTCCTGACTTCCAGGTAGCAAAGTCACTCAGAAATAACACCTACCTGGGTAAGATAAATGTAGAATTTGAGAAAACATTTTTTGTCCAATTTTGTTTTGCCCATTTCTGATCCTGGTCAGAATATGTGACATATCACAGTGTTCTTAGGATTTTTCGTATTTAAATATAAAAGATGGCGACTTATGCCCAATTAAAAGGGAGAACAGTGAACACATTTATTATCTAGTGCCTATTTTTATTCCTTGCCAACTTGCAATTGAACATCGATGGATATTCACAAATTACCATTCTTTGAAATTACACCAGTGTCAGAATTTCAAGGTATTGTGCTTTTAAGCTGGCAGGAGCTTATCTCTGGCTGTGGAGACTTGTATTAATTAACTTTTTTTTTTTTTTAAAGATTTTATTTATTTATTTGACAGAGAGAGACATAGCGAGAGAGGGAACACAAGCAGGGGGAGTGGGAGAGGGAGAAGCAGGCCTTCCGCTGAGCAGGGAGCCCGATGCAGGGCTCGATCCCAGGACCCTGGAACCATCATGACCCGAGCCGAAGGCAGACGCTTAACGACTGAGCCACCCAGGTGCCCCTGTATTAATTAACTCTTAAAGCCAGTGGTTCTCCCAGCCTCGGCTGCACATTGGAATCACCTGAGGATATAAAACTGTTGTCCGCGCCCTCTGAGATTCTGATCTAATTGTCTGGGGTGTGGCCAGGGTGTGGGAGAAGTTTTAGAACTCCCTGGGCGATGCCAATGGGCAGCCAGTTAGATTCTGGTGGGTTGAAAACCCCAGACTTAAGGTGACAAATACATATTGTCTCAACAGAGCCACAGAATTCATGAGTTTGATAATGGTTATTTTCTATGATAGCCTATACTGTACTAAATCTTAAAAGTATGGGAAGAGGGGCATCTAATAAGAAGAGTCTGGATACAGGGCGCCTGGGTGGCTCAGTTGGTTAAGCGACTGCCTTCGGCTCGGGTCATGATCCTGGAGTCCCGGGATCGAGTCCCGCATCGGGCTCCCTGCTCGGCAGGGAGTCTGCTTCTCCCTCTGACCCTCCCCCCTCTCATGCTCTATCTCATTCTCTCTCTCAAATAAATAAATAAAATCTTAAAAAAAAAAAAAAAGAGGAGTCTGGATACAAATAGTGTGAGTATAGAGGAAGCAGGAAAATGGAGAAGGGTCATTTATGCTTGGGATTTTGTGGATGCTGGTTTTCTTAAAAAAATTTTTTTTCACTTTATTTTTATGATGATAGCAATACAGGCTCACTGTAGGAAAGTTGGAGAGTACAGAAAAGACCGGAGAAACAGGGAAAACAATCGATAATCTCAGTATGTGTTTCATTTTATTTTATTTGTTTATTTTAAGCAAGCTCTCTGCCCAACGTGGGGCTTGAACTCACAACCCTGAGATCAAGAGTCGCACGCATGCTCTACCGGCTGAGCCAGCCAGGCGCCCCTCAGCATGTGTTTTATGCCTGCACTTTCTTAAAATGATTTAACAACCAAAGATTAAGTAGCAATTCTCAACTATGTTTATACATTAGAATCTTCTGGGGTGCTTAAAGAATACTGATGGTCCGGTAAAATAATCTCTTGGGTGTGGGACCCAGATGTCTTCCTCATTCATTCATTCCGTATATCTACATTTTTATCTGTATACATATATCTATACCTCTATAGCTCTATATGTTTATCTTTAAGTGGTTTTGATGCACTGGGAGGGGTGAGAATCGGTGAGCTAAGGTTGCTGATTGACTAAAACATCGATCAGTAAACTACACCAGGTATTAGTTTATATGAAAACCTTGATTTTTATGCAGATTGGGGGGCAAGTGATATGCTCACCTTCATATCAGTATTTTCTTTCCTAACAGGTTTCCTATTTGTTTATTTATTTATTTTTAAAGATTTTATTTATTCATTTGAGAGAGACAGAGACAGAGACAGAGAGAGCACAAGCAGGGGGAGAGGCAGAGGGAGAGGGAGAAGCAGACTCCCCGCTGAGCTAGGAGCCGGACGTGGGGCTTGATCCCAGGACTGAGCTCATGACCTGAGCCGAAGGCCGACGCTTAACCATCTGAGCCACCCAGGCGCCCCTCATATTCTTTTTAATATCATGCATTCTTAGTGTCCTTAAAATGCGGTTTGTCTCATAGCCAATAGATCTCTTACATGAAACAAAGATAAACCTTTGAGCATTAACTGATCTCACAGTGTTATCCACGGCCTCCTGGTGGTGAACAGAAATACTTCGGGAAGGCAACAAAGAACATAAAAATGGTGTTTTGTTTTGATTAATCCATGATGAGGACTACACAGTTCACAGCAGGATAATTTAAGAATTGATACAGAAATAAACATGAAACACAGGAATTGGGGGAACAGTACCATCATTTGGAGTACATCAGAGGTAACCCTGAGTGTCATTAAAATGGTTTGTAGGTCTACCTTGGCGAAAGGGGAACCTAGAGACTTAAGAGAATCGCACACATTTTATTGTAGAAGGCAAACTTCGTCAGGCATCTGTTCTACCCCCATCACTCTGCGTGTGAGAAAACTAATGCTCAGGACCCCTTTGTTATTTCTAGAAGTTTCAGAGTTAGAAAGGAGAAATCTTGTCTTAGATTACTCTTATATTGCGTGATACCCCCTTCTTTGCACATGGGGTTGTATGGGGGACACAGGAATTTGGGGCTGATGTTAAGATAACCCAGTTTAGACCTAGTCAGGAAGAATCAGTGGGATTCTACATTGGCATATTCTTGGGGCACCATCAGCAAATTTTAGGCTTGATCCTGAATCAAAGTCACCACTAGGATTGGCAATGTGGTTGCTTTACCAGCTTACCTCTCTTGAGTCTTTCAACAAGACAGTTTCACGGTCAATAATTCGCCACAAAACACATTGTTAGATGATGGTGTTCAAACCCAGGTTTGTCAGCCTCTGAAATCCGGGTTTTCTCTATTGTGATACAATGATGTGTTATACAAACTTGTTTCTTTTAAAGCAACTCAGGGTGTGGGTTTGAGTGTTTTAGGAGAGCTTCAAGACCCTTTAGAGGCCACTAAAGGACTCCACAGAGGCACCGATGTGAGTTGCCTTCAGCCTGAGAAGGGCTATTAGGGTACTGCGTGTGGGGGCTGGGAGCTGGTATGAACTGGAGCGGTCCTTGGGAGCATGTGGAAATGCAGACTCTTGAGTCGCAGGGGGTACTTACTGAATTGGAATCTGCATTTGAACAAGATTCCCAGGTGGTTTGTAGAGACTCTGAAGTGTAAACACCACTTCTCTGAGAGATCCACGGGCTTCGGTGTGAGCACTTGAGCATGAGGGATTGGTTCCTACCTCCAAGGAACAGGTAGGACAGGGAGGCAGTTAGGGGGAAGAACTGTTTCCCACCAAACAACACATTTAGAGGGTAGAAACTTGTGTGTGAGGGGGATAGCTAAAGACAGAGATCCCAGATGCTATCCCAGTGCTCAGATTTCCAAGTGGGAGACATGAGGGCTATAAATGCCCAGGTAATTTGCTTTGTAGAATGGACTTAAAAATGTGAACCTCCTTTGTCTAAAACCTAGGAAGGTACAGCTAAGGACATAAACAGTACCCTGGTCTGCAATGATGCATGACGCATTAGAACTAGAAAGGACTTGGGAAGCCATCTGATTGAAGGATTCCAAACCGAACCCGTAACTGGGCTTTAGGACATTAGTGAAATCACTGAACATTATTCAGAACACTTTTATGTATATACGTATACATTTGTGCCTCCTTCTATGAACACAGTCCTTAGTTTTTACCACATTTCAAAGTAATCTGATGTAAACCTCTGCCTAAAACCGGTCTCCTTTTATAGATAAGAAGGTGACTGGGGTGCATACTCTTACCAATCACCTATTGGCAGAGTTAATTCTAAATGCCAACCTTTTACCATTCCACCTCAGCCAGCCTTTATGATCTGAGCTAAGTATTCTGAAATGCTAAGCGGATTTTCTGTGGGATAAATCTTGTAAATTTCTGCATTTTCTGATTATTGGAAATGGTTAGATCTTTATAGCATTGGAATATTGTGACATAAAAGGAATTTTACCTGAAAGCATTTCAAAGCCTCTGTGTATTGGCCAGGTGAGTATGAAGATATTCATTGCAGAACTGCTACAGGGCAGAATGTTCTGGGCATTGGCCCTGTTTGGCCCATCGCTGAGGGCAGCAGGGTTCCATGACACAGGACTCTCCCCAACTGGTGGCCTCCAACTGACTTGTGTGTGTCTTCATAGCTAATAAATGATTGTGAAGTCTCTGTGGGGAGCCAGGTGCTGAACTTTACAAACAGAGTAATATAATCCATGTAGCATTTAGATCAAGTAATGATTTCACTATCTGGTAATTTACTATCTGGTGAAGTGTTGATTCCGTGAATCCAAAGGACATTTAGAACATTTTTCATTTCTAAGGATAAAGCTTTTAAGACTGCTGCTCTGTAACAACCACAGATGAATGGCCTTTAGTTGTGGAAGTTAACTTATTAAGGTGGGCCCTCTTTGCATCTACCAGAAAATAACGGAGTATCCAGATCTTTGTTGAATTATGTCCGTGTCAGGAGGATGGTTTTTGAAGGACAAATATTTAGTATCTCAACTTGCAGCCTGTGTTTGATTCCAACTTTCATACATGGATGCTCCTATTATAGCTCCTGAAAATCCATCTGGGAAATAATATTCTCATAAGCCTCTTATTCTGAATCTTTAATTATATTTTTGATCCCCTATCCCTTACCATTTGTCCTAAATTATATAAATCAGTGCAGATGTTTAATATCTGGCAACTATAGGTACCATGATACTAGTAATATAACATTTTTTCTTGGATACATAACCAGTTCTGCATAAAGTATAGTACTAACTTATTTCTAAATTAGGTTAATTTATGTAAAGTGATAAAATGTTACTGGTTTCTTATTTTATCATCTTTAGTATTCATGAAGGAGCAGTTCTTTCCTCTTTTCTCCAAGGTCTTTAACAAAATTAGCCTTTGTAACCGTTTTTGTGCTAGTTGACTGTGAATGAGGAGAACTAATGAAGCAGAAAATTAAAATACTTTTGATGTTTTCATTTTAATACTAATCATTAATCTACACTTCATAGTTACTTTCTCACTGATAAATTTATGGCTTTAAAAAGTATTTCTATGTTGTGTAATTTTTTTTTTTTTTTTTTTAGCTACAGAGCTTTATTAGATTTTTAAATTCTTACTATTTGTATACCTGGTCAAGGAACAAGAATTTTGGCAGCCAAAAATCAACTTGATTATCAGCAGAAGGCTTATTTGTGTATGCTCCCAAGCATTTCACTGCCCATGTGTACGTTTTTTAAAAAAAGTTAAACATAGGCCATCTTGAATATATTTTCACCTTTAGGAGAGTATGCATTTTTCTAGGAGTACTTTAGAGAGTGGTTATACCATAATATTCATGCTATTTTGGAACTAAAAGCCCTGGAATTGTTGTATAGAATTTTCAGGGCTGGAAAAGACTTCGGGGACCTCAAGGAAATTATTTAACACAGCCAGTTTGTGAGATCCTTCTAGAATGAAAGCTCTAGAGAACAGGGAACATGACTCTAGGGCCCGGCATGTAGGAGATGTCCAGTAAGTGAGTGAATTAGTAACCTCCTACATTCTGTCAGTGAGGATCCTAAGGCCTGGGCAGGTGAAATGGTGGGCCTTAGATGAGTTTGCCTGAACTGTCAGCAAATGGTAAGAACCAAGTCTCTGGTGCAGGGTGCGGTAACTATCGTGCCATGTTGTGTGCCTGTATTCACGCAGTTCTTGGTCTCATGCTAAATGGAGGCAGCTCCCTTGTTCCCAAGTGCTGGTGTAACTATCAACTGGCTGTTCCTGCCCCGGGTCCTTACTCCCCAAGCTCGTTTGAGCACAGGATGTTGCTTCCTTTTCTGCTTCCTGCCTTAAATGTTTGCTGACCTAGGTTCTCTGCTGGGAATTCGGCAGTTGACAAAGTAGAAATGGTCCCTGTCTGTATAGAGTTTACAGCCTTGCCTCTCCTTTGCTGTTACTCTCCTCCTCCCTCTCTACTCCCCCCAAGCTCACATGGGGCCTTTATGTGATGGACACTTTTTCTTTGGATATAATTTTATCCTCACAGAAAAGCTGCAAGAATAAGAATACAACAGAGAAACTTCATATACCTTTTCCCAGATTTACTTACTGTTAACTTTTACATCATTTGCTTTATCATTACAAACTTGCACACTCACTCCTTACACACACACGCATGCACAAAATTACTTTTTCTGAATAATTTGAGAATAAATTACATACCTCATGGTCCTCTGCCCCTAAATACCTCAGTGTATATGTTCTAAGAATAAGGACATTACCTTATATAATCATGGCACAGTTATCAACATAAGTACATTTAAAACTGATAAGGCCCTTTAAATTTTTTTTAAGGTCCTTTATTTTTGAATTTTTTTTTTTTTTTTTAAATCTGATCTCTACAGGGAAACAGACCTGAGGGTAGGAAACTAGCAAACACGGAGAAAAGGTTGTGGCATCATAAAGACTTGAGTTGGGGCTGGCCTGGCACGTGTGTGATCTGTGCTTGCTTTAATGTTTTGCCATTGCCACCTTGAAATTCTTTATTTTTGAAAAAAGCCTCATATTTTCATTTTGCACTGGACCCGGAGATTATGTAGCCAGTCCTGCCTAGCGTACCTGTGTACTGGGCTAGGAACTTCTGAATCTGATTTTGTAGGTAGTGTTGTCGATAAGGAAACTGAGGCTTAGAGGGATTTAAAATAATTCGGCTCAGGTTGCTGAGCTACCTGGTGGGATGGAGATTCGAACTTCAGTCTTTTTGATTCCATATCCGATGGCTGTCACATCGCTTTCAACTACTCCATGCCCCCACCTCTCCCCGCACTGTGGGGGCATGGAGTGCATTTGGAACTGTCCTTGCTCCTTTGCTCCTCAGGAACTCTATCTTCTGGTACCATCTTCTGGTACTATCTTTTGGTACCACAGGCTGTTTCTCTTTTTCTTCCTAAATCGCTAGGCTAAAGTGTTCACCAGAGGGCCATTTGGAAAACCTTGGTAAGTCAATAATTTTTGTCTCAAGGGAACTGCCCATGAGTAGTTTTTTTTTTTGTATTTTATTTATTTGACAGACAGAGACATAGCAAGAGAGGGAACACAAGCAGGGGGAGTGGGAGAGGGAGAAGCAGGCTTCCCGCGGAGCAGGGAGCCTGATGCGGGGCTCGATCCCAGGACCCCAGGATCATGACCTGAGCCGAAGGCAGACGCTTAATGACTGAGCCACCCAGGCGCCCCCCCATGAGTAGTTTTCATCTTAATCTTCTCTCAGATTTATAGAGAAATCAAGAGAAAAGTCTGCCTATGGCCACTCCCTCATTCAACCCTATATCCCAATCGCAGCACCTGGTTTTCTTCATGCTCCCAGTTTTGGGAGTCCTTCTGTTGTCCTTTGGGATCTAAGGTCCTGCTTCATTCCCAGAGTCTTCAGCTGGGAGTTGGAGAACTATCTGGAATCTGAGTTTCTGTGTTTGGGTGGGTCTTCCTGCTCTCAGACCTTCTTGATGCTCATTACTGGGCCTGGTGCATTCTAGGCCCTGGGAAGGCATCTGTGAACAGGACATTCACTGTTACTGTTCTCAGGAGTTTACATAGTCGTCCTCCCTGTGGCTGTGTCCCGTCTACATAGGATGGCTGTTAGGCAGAAACAAAATTAATAAGCCAGGGTTGTTGTTGGGAAAAATAAGACGAGGAGAAAGGCTAAAGAAGTAGAATCACTTGACTTGAACAGGGCCTGCGAAAGAGGACGTGGAAGATGCACTGTTGAAGTTGCGGAGGATGACCACTCTCTATCTCATCCAGAAAGTGACAAAGGACTCGATTTTTCATTTTTGTAGAATAATTTAGGTTAGGAACTTAGACTGTTGTGATAGAACTTGCACTGTGACAGATTGAAAATTGTTACCAGAGGAGCCAGTATGGTCCTTTCCTCGGTTTTCTTCCAGAAAGAGGGCTGGTATCTCCCTGCCTAGGTCATTTAAAGTCATCCTTGCCCTAAAGGTCATTTTTTGTTATTAAAATGTCCTCCCCAGACACTACAGGATTAGATTTTCAGAGGAGCCCATCTCCTTCCTGTCCTTACTGGTTTATGGCCATCCAATTCTCCCTGAAACCTGTTTCCCCTTCTCAGGAGAGTCTCTGATCAGCTGCACAAAGGGAAACAACCCTGAAGGCGGCTGGGGCTGGAGTCAGCTCGCTGTGCAGAAATGAGCCTTGCAGTTTGGTCCGTCCCTAGCCAGGCCTTGGCTTTGGCTGGCCTGGGAGACTTTCTGGAGATGTGGCTCTTTGGCCTGAGCTGTCGTCTGACTGCAGTCAGGGACTATGAGTTGTTCTCCACTCTGTACTCAGCAGAGCTTTGTTTAGAGGGAGGTTGTCTCATCATCTAGAATCTCCTTCTCCCCTTTCCCCCACTCTTCTCTTCCATGGTTATCTTCGTGTTTGCACTCCTCATGGAACCAACCTGTATATGCATTGTTCTGGGCTTCAGGATTACCAGATAAGGGGGTTTGTATTATGATAACCACGCGTGCCTCCCATTTGAATGCACATATTGTAATCCCTTTTTAACTGACTATAAACCAAGCCAAGCCTGGGCAGATAATATCATTTACTTTTTTATTAAACCCAGAGATGTCAGATGAAGGCATGTGAAATGCCATCCATGAAAATATCAGCTATGCAGAAGCACGGTTATTACATAAGCAAACAGTCCTGCTTTAGCTGGAGTGCTGGAGAGTACAAGTACTTCAGGTTTATTCTGGACTCTTAGGCTCCCTCTGTCCAGCCCCTCCTCCCAAGGGGGGGGGTCAATGGGCTCCTCTGTTCAAGAGTACAAGTGCCTCCTGAGTGCTATGGGGGAGTTTGAATATGTCACTCCTTAAGTTTTGAGCATTTAATTAAAGCTTCAGCCCCGAGAGAAGATACTTGTTTTAGTATATGTCGTAGTCAACAACTATAGAGATTCCCATGTGCCTACCTATCTCTGATTAATTCTCCTCTGTTGATGTTACAATTAACACTGATCAGAACTGATGGTAGATACCTAAAGCAATTGATGCTGATTTATAAAGTCTGGATACCTTTATTTATATCTGGATATGTGTTCACGCCACTCAAATGTCAATTGAATGTTCACATTTTCCCAGTCTCTACCGAAAGCCTCTTGAGTGCTCCAAGTGTCACTGGGGGTGGCTCCTGGGTTTATAACAAGGCCTGTGCATAAAATTTTGCCTGGGAGGTCTCCGTTGTTTATGTGGTTGGCTCCAGCTGACATCAAGCTCTGAGCCGACCAAGGATCGTATTTTGAATTATATTGACATCTCCATCAAACTGATAGTGATGTGCCTGTGAAATTTTATGCTAACCTATAAAATTTAAAGCGACACGACCGATAGTCATCTTTCAAAAAAAAATGAGAACTTTTAATTTTAATGCCGAGGGTCTTGAAGGGGAGATCAATAAATCATCAAGGAAGCATCATTTCAAAGAGGCAGTCGGCCAAAGAGTGGCTCATCTTTGTCCTGTGGAACATAGCAATATTTAATATGGGTAATGCTTAGTTTGTTTTGGGATTCGGATGCTTAAAAATGTGTAGCAATTACTGCCCACTGATGCGTGTCAAGTTTTTAATGGAGGAGGAGGCCAAACTGGTTTATTTGACAAGCATGTGTGATCCATAGGACATGTTCCATATCATTAGAATATGTAGCTCTCTCTCTCCAGCGATGAATGAACCAGCCATGGTGAGCCTGCTGTCTAGATAGAACCCTTGATCCGACATTCTCAGCATAGTTTAGCAGTCATTGGAGAGAAACCTGTACCCCTCCAGCTCTTCCTTGGTTCTCAGGTGGCATTTTTGTAGTACACTGGGTTTACAGTTCCTGGTTATACTCTGTTGGCTAGCAATTAGTTCTTGCTGGCAATAATGTTAAGCATGTATACAAGGTATGTGGGAAGAACACTGTTTGGATTAGAAAGCCCAGTTTCAGGTGACCCCCGGCCCCTGCACTGTTGTGCAGCATTAGTTTTGTGATCTTGGGCAAGTCATGAAGAGTCTCTGAGGCTCAGCTTCCTCATCTATGGGGGCCAGATGATCGTGGTGCTTCTGCCCACTTCATACAGTTGTTGTCAGGTTCACGGAGGCATTTGTTCCTGAAAGGACTTTGTACGGGGTAAGCTATAAAGGACCATGCAGGAGTGGCAAGGTTATCATGATTTCTGCCATTGGGCGTTTAAGTACATTGCATACACCTTTGAGGAGCGCTTAACTTTTTCTTTGAAAATGAACTCACGGTAGTGTTTCGTTTTGTTCCATGGCACTTGATGCAAAAGTTCTAGCAATTTTCTGGGATAGTCCTGACAGGGGTTTCGGAGCTTCCTATGATAGTGATTTCCTTAAATGCATTGGTGATGAATAGGCTATAGGTGTGTTCCGTGCTGGTGTGTTTGAGTTGATACATGAACCTTACTGTTTTTAATCCATTTATCCTCAGGTCTGCAATGACTGCAGCAGCTCTCATCTAGTGAGTTGAGTCCATTGTAAATATAAACTGAGAGGAGATTTCCGGTGCTATCCCACAGAAACACGGGGGCAAAAGTCTCTACCCTTCAGTGAGCTGTTCTTCTTTCATCTCTGTGATTCACATAGACCAAGTAATTGGATGGTGCTGCACTTACTTCAGGGCCAGATACTGCTCGGGAGGGCTAGTAAGTACAGATAGCCCTGAGTGGTCAGGGGATTTTGATGAAGGACTGGTGCCCAGTGTCCCCAGAATGACCTGAACCAGCTTGGGGTGAAGAAGGGAGGCTCAGACAGAACAATGCCACAGCGGATAGGTAGATACCCTCTGTTTTATGAAAGCCAATGTGCTTGCTCATCCTGAGAGCATGTCTCTCCCTGGAGCTCATTGATTTTGCAAGTATGTGTAGGATTCTTGTTGGGGTTTCATCTGTCTGTGTAGTTACATTGGTGATTTTGCTATAGTATATTGAGGATTTGGGGTTTCCTGTGTAGTTGAGGGCACTGTGGAATTTCATAAAAGGAATTAAGCTCTAGTAATTCTCTTTGGTGCTCTACGAGGCTTTCAGATAAAAAAAATAGATTGCAGGATATAAATGACATGCTCAAGATCTCCAGACTATCTTATCTGGTGAAGAACACTGGCCCTGAAGACAGACTGTGGGTATTCAAATTTCAGGTCTATCACTCATTTGCTAGGCCAGCTCAAGGAAGTTACTTGACTTCCCTCTGCCTCAGTTTCTACATTGGAAACTAGAGAAAGGATTATACTTAATTCACTCATATGGGCATTGTAAGGATTAAATAAATTATGTACAATGCTAGGAGAGGTGTCTGAAATATAGTCAGTGCTTCATAAATGTCAGTAATTCTCAAATGAAGTTCTCCATCATTTCAATACACCAATGGGAAGGGATTATTTCCTCCCTAGTTGAGAATTACTAAACTGGCTAGACTTTAAAAAATGGTATTTTTTTTCCCCCCTGAATAAAAGAAGTAAATGCTAGTTCTAAAAAATTAAAATATAGTTAAATTTCATAAGAAAAGAAAGATACCTAGAGATCCCATTGTTAATCTTTTTCATATATTTTTCTAGTCCTTCATTCTCTTTCTATACACAAATATTTTACATAATTAAAATATTGTATATTTAGTTTGTATCCTTTTTTTCATATAGAATGTCAGACATTCTCCAGGTAATGGCAATGTCTCAAACATTGTTAATGGCTAGATAGTATTCTAAAATATGAATACATATTTTATTAATCATTCTCTGTTGACTGGCACTTAGATTGTTGGCAGTAATTGTAATAATTAGTACTAATGAAATATTCTTGTATATACATTTTTATATTTCTGATGGCTTTATTAAAATTTATGCTCTTAATTTACAATTTATCAGCAGTGTGTGTAAGGTCCTGTGAAATCAACTCCTCACTAAGTTACTGAGGTGCTTTGAGTTAAGGGGCTGGAGGACAGGGTCTGTGGAAGGGTGTGGTTGGGCACCACCCAGAGGCTCTTTCACCGTGAAGTTACTTCTGCTCACCTCTAGCTTTTGTACTACTTCGAATGCACATAAAACTGTGACTGTGCTTTAAAAATTGAATGGCTAATTTGAGATTATGGTTTTCCAGACAATTTTGCTTACTCAGCCTCTCTGTGTTCCCAAGCCAGAGGCCCTAACAGCTTCTGCCATTGTGGGAATATTCTCTAACTGGGAAGAGTGAAGAATTCTGAAGTTCAGTCTGAAATCTTGTAGATGGTTTTCATGACCTGAAGCATAGAGCCGGTGGGAAGGATCTGGACCCTGGAGTTAGCTTGAGTTTGAAGCCTGGTTCTAGCACAGCTGTGCAGTCTTGGACATCATGTCCAACTTGAATCTGTTTCCTTATCTAAATTTAAAATATGAGTACTAATATATCTCCTTGCAGAATTTTCTTGAAGATTAGAGAAGGTAATGTTTACGGTGTTTGGTAAATGGTAGCTTTTATAATAATTGCCTCACAAAGCGATGTGGCTCCCATGTTTGTGTCAGTAGGTTTTCTAACTGGACTTGGGGGTCTCGGGGCAGACGCATGCCCTGAATTGGTCTCATTTTGGAATTACGTAACTGGTGAGATTAAGATATGTCTGGAGATGGTATAGTGTATCACCTCCTCAGCATGTGACTTGATTAAATAAAGTTCTATCCAACCAGTGATTGGAGTGGCCATTCACTTAACTTCTGGATTTTGAATGCTTATTTGTCCAGGCCCTGGGAGGCGGCTCTTGGCCCTATACTAGCTCATTTACTCTTCAGAAATAGCCTATGAGGTGGGTCTGCAGTCTCCACATGAGGCTCTTTAGGCTTAGAGAGGCCCGCTTCTGTTGGGTTGCCAGATTTAACAAATAAAAGTACAGGAAATATTGCATGGGACATACTTACACTAAAAAATTATTTGAAGTTTATCTGAAATTCAGACTTACCTGGGTGTTCTGTTTTATCTGGCCACCCTACCCATAAACTTCCCCAAGATCATGCAGTGAATGAGGGACAAAGCTGGGACTTAGATTTTCCTCCATCTGACTCTGAAGCCCATGCCGTAGCCTGGTACTCTGTGATGTGTCTGTGAGAAATCAGAAGTAGAACTCAGGTGTGAAAGGTAAGGGCATTGCTGTCAGATGGCTTTAGGTTAAAGTCCTTCACTCATTGTAAATTGACAAGCTGAACTCGGAGACACTTTTCTCTTTTACCTGACTGGTGGAAAATAATTCCCTGGTAGGCCTAATGGTTAGAAATAGAGACAGCTAATGAGGGGTATGAGATACCTATTATATATGCCAAGTACTTGTGCTAGAACTACTCTGGAAAAAGCCCAATCTTTTCAAGTGAGGATTTCAGGTAAGAAGTGAAACATTCCAAAGCTATGTGGTTGTTGAGGTGACCCGGTGCTTCCTTTGACCCCGAAAGCCTGTTGACCTAGACTTGACATTATACATGACCTTCTGCTGGGAGAACTCTGGGGAGTAACTAGGGGTGACGTGTCAGTCATCCAGTGTCTCTGCCGACCCTAGAATAGGTGTTTCAGTATGAGTCTTTCCAATGGGCTGCACAGAGAATTACTTGCTGCCGCTGAAGAATTGGATATATAATATGGTGTAGATATTTCTGGATTCTCAAAAATCCATGAGTTTTCCTTGGTGGTCAAACGCATATTCAGGGGCCATGCCTGCTTTCTAAAGGCTCGTCCACCTGCTTGCTCACCCTGCCATTCAGGATAAACCTGAGGAACTGCCCATCGCTGTGGTGTTGGGCTTCATGTTTGAGCCATAGGTCAGCCTTTCCAGGGAGGAGCCTGGGGAGCTTTGATGGCTAGAGGGCAAGAAGCATGAGGAACCTACTGGGAGAAGACTCCCTGTGGATGAGGAGGGGAAGGAGCAGTTTGCTCCCTTCCTCTATCCTGACTCTCCCAAGATTGTGGTGGGGAATCTTTGGAAGAAAAGGGAAGGGGAGGTTCGCCAGTCTCCCTTGGGAGCACTTGGGTCTCCATCTCTTCTCTGGACCGAGTGAGAAGTTGACTAAAGATGCCTTTTGCTTTTCAGGTAGCTTTGGTTCTGGCAAGTCAGAGGAACTAGAAACCCATCATTTGGCACTCATTTTGTGTCTTGGGAACACTAGTGTCTTTTTGTATAAGATTACCTGGGAGTATTAATCATCTGAACTATTTTAACAGGAGTGGGTATTTCTGAGATACCTCGAATTTGGGGGTACCACTCTACATTTAAAGTACTGGTTCGTTCAGATTAAACAATGAACTCCACTGCATTTCTAGGTTGATGTAAAGGATTTCAAGACTAATAACCATGGTATGATAAAGATACTACAAAATAATTGATTCTAAGCACTTTATGCGTATTAAATTATTGCAATAACATTTGAAGTGGGAACTATTATTATGCCTATGGTACAAATAAGGAAACCAAGGATCAGACCATTTAAGTAACTTGCCCCAGATCACACAGATGGTTGGTGGCAGAGTCAGAATTTGAACCCAGGTAGATGGGCTCCTAATCTCTTAGCAGTTAAGCTAATAGCTGTATGTATGTGTGTGTGTGTGTGTGTGTGTGTGTGTATCTGATGCAGTCTTGCAAGAAGGATATCCTAATTATGCATACTCACACACACATCTTTGACATTCAGATTTCTCAGAGGATTTTTTTTTCATAATTGAAGTATTTTTATTTTATGTACAATGAGTTGGCATCAAAGTAGGTATCTTGGATATCTGCAGTTAAGGTAGGTTATCTTGGATGACCAATTCAAGGAAGTTCACTTAATCCAACTTAATGAAGCCTCTATCCTTCGCATACTGACGGAAACACTGGCGGCACATATTGAGGCCGTATTTCTGGATCAGACCGGGCCGGTTTGAGCAGATGCGGCAAGAATGAAAACCCTGGCCAAATTTCCTCGGATAGCTCCAGTACAGCTGCTGGTGACCCATCTTGCTCTCTCAGATGCAACGAGGCAAAAGGCCAGATTTCTCGGAGGATTTACGAGTAAACAGTGGGGTTTGCAAATTGGATGAGGGGCATGCCAATTGGGAAACAGGTGGATGGGAAGTGGGGTAGAGCATGATACCTCAGGGGAGAGGGATGGGTTAGTGGTCTGGGCTGGGTGGTCCCGATGGGAGTGGAGTAGAGGGGTTGATGCTGACATTTACAGAATAGGTAGTGCTGGGATTGTCAGGGGCTCAGCAGAAGCTGGGGAGAAGGAAATGGCAAGAGGCATTGATATTAGAGAATTCTGAGTTAATGCTCAGGATGGAGAGACCTAGTTACAACTCTTAAATGCAAGACTACAGTAAATTGCTTGTGAAAGACATGCCCTGTCTCTTTGTCTATCTACCTATCTCTCTAAAGAAGTTGATAAAACATGCAAATAAATGCTTTTGTATATTTTAGGGAAAATTGTACTTTAATAATATGCTGGTTCATTCACTAAAAACTGGCTTTTTCAGACCCATTCTTGCTACTTAACTTGCCCACAGGGATGTGATTTTTACCTGAGAAGTAGCCATCACTGCCCAAGTATTTAGAAACTGTAACCTCTTTCATTCTAAATTGGAAACATTCCAGTCTCTTCTATAATCATGGCTATGTTTGTGTGTGGAATAAGGACAAAAATCAAGGAAAAGCATCAGCGCTGTCAATAATATGTGCTTACCCGGACTGGCACCAAAGTGTAGTGTACTGTGTAGAGGACCACAGATAGCTTATTTTTTAACGGATTGTTTTTGCCTCCAGTGGAGTGATGTTTGCTTCCGAGAGTGTGCGTGTCTGTGTGCGCGCTTCTGTGTGTCTCTGTGTGTGTGCATGTTCATTTTCTGCATTCAACCTGCGTCACTACCATGGTAATCAGTGTTTCTCAATGGCCTCTGTAGGTGAGGAGGGTTTCTTTGAAGGCTAAAGAACTACACTTCCCAGACATTAAATGTGCATAATGCCTGGAGGGTTTTAAGCCCTGCACTAAGCATGCACGTCTCATACCCAAACTAGCCACAGCGCCTGCACTCCTACAATAGCGGCAGCCCTGAGCAGATGCTTCCAGTGCTCTTATCTGGCTGTGCTTTTCACTTTGGGACAAAGTTCTATAATCATATCTCACGGATTTATTTTCTCCACACTGTAAAGCCTGAATTGTGAAGATCTCATCATGCCATAAAGGGCAGCATGAGCCAAGTTCTTGGGGCTGCTGAGGATTTCTTTGCCTTTTTTTTTTTTTCTTTTCCTTTTTGGAGATGTGTATCAGAAAAAGGCTTTGCCTTTAGAAAGAAATTTGACTGCTCTTGCCAATAATGTGTAACAATATTAAATTTAATGGCAGACCTTGAAGTATATAAAAACTTAAGTCCAGAAAAAGGTAAGAGTCATACTACTAATTTTAAGGTAAGTGGAATAGTCCTAGTGAAAGATGGGATACATTTCTTATTTTATTTTATGTTTAGTTAGGTTAAAATGTTTATTTGAACCCTTGACAACATAATTGAGATATTCTATTTCAATATGAGATGAAAACGTAAAGTATTTCTGATGAGGCAAAGTGGTTTTTTTCTTGCAAATGTATACTTCTGTAACAGTAAAATTTGCATGCTGATGAATTGGAAGTGCATTGTAATAAAGTGGTCAGTGACAAAACCATTATATTCTTGGGTTACAAGTCAAGGGTGCAGATATGCTTAAAAATTGTATTTGACACCGATGAACAGTGAGTTTTAATTTAAACATTTCTTATTCAGTTTGAATAATGAGTAAAGCTGTATTTTAACTTTCTACAATAATCTGGACAGAATGATTCCCCATTTGTATCAGTTAAAGAGAGGCATGTGTAGTGAAAATAATTAGCTTTATAAAATGACATGGTTTAAGTACTCAGCATAGATAAAATGGAGGCAGAATCAATGTATCATGTTCTTAGAATCTGTCAGCTCCCGTAGCATGAAAGGAACATTTGAAAGTATGAGTTAGGAGATCAGAAATTTAAAATATATGGAGATTGTTCTTGAATTATAAGGAATATTCCTGCCTGGTCAGACAGAATAAATGACATGTCAAGAAATGTCTTCTAAACTTGTCTTCCAACTGAGATTAATCTGTCATTTCACATTATTCATGTGCGTCTACTCAGATGTAACTTTATCATGTCAGTGCTCCACGTGAGAGCCTATCTTGAGACTTGCTAGTTTATGGTATCAACTTCAATGTGTCATGTTCACAGTTCCAGCATTGATGCCTGCTTTTTATTCAAAATATAAATTAGACCATGGATGAGATTTCCGGAGCACAGCTGAGTTTTCGAAGCCTGAGAAGGACCTTTTATATAGAAATAGGGTAGGATCTGGGGATTTGGTTAGCTCAATATGCAGTTTGTCGGAAGGATTTTCCATTTAGAGTTTTGTCTTAATATGTTTGGAAACTCTCCTGTATGCTGAATATAGGAGTAAGTTGAAAGGCACAGCATACTATCAGGATTGTCTTTCTTTGCACATCATAGAAATAATGATGAAAATGATTTCCATTACTTTTACCATATAAGTAATCTTTAAGATTGAATTAAAGTTAAAGTGAAACATGATGTCAATTTGAGTGAATTTTTCTAGTTACATAAGCTTTTAAAGTGGATGAATGTAGGGGCGCCTGGGTGGCTCAGTTGGTTAAGCGACTGCCTTCGGCTCAGGTCATGATCCTGGAGTCCCGGGATCGAGTCCCGCATCGGGCTCCCTGCTCGGCAGGGAGTCTGCTTCTCCCTCTGACCCTCCCCCCCTCATGTGCTGTCTCTCTCTCTCAAATAAATAAATAAAATCTTTAAAAAAAAAAAAAGTGGATGAATGTAAGGTGTCTTGTGTCAGGGAAGATGTTTTCACGTACGGATGGTCTTATCAGAGGTTCTTTTTCACGATCATATATTTCATATTTTACTTATTTTCAATTATTTTAATGATTCATTTTGCTGGGTGAAAAATTTCTTTACTGACTGCCCATCTTGGTATTAATCTTAGTGGATGGCAAGACTATTTTTAAAGAAAACTTTCTTTTGAATTCCAGAACAGTTTTAAGGGAAATATCTTAAATTATACAGATCAATTCCATTTCAGAGTGTATAAAATTAGTAGATTCTAATTTTCATCAAATCTGAGTTGTATTTATTATTAAACAGTGTTAGTGGAAGTGGTTTCAATTGATGAGGCTATAAAGTTGAAAAATGTTCATTCAGAACCAGAAAGACCAAAGAGAAGAAACCCGAGTTTTGATGGTATATCCCTAGTCTCAAAACTGTATATTAAGTGTAAAACTCATGTTTGCTCCTACATTGTGTCCTTATGCATTTACTTAGGAAGATATTATTAGCCTCAAATTTTAGTATAATATACTAAGCCTCTGACATGGAAGTCATCTCATAACCGTCAAAACTGTAAGGTACTTGAAGTGCAACACAAAAACAGAAGTCAGAGGAAGCTTCAGGCACGTAAGGCGAATGTTTTTATCATCTTGTTATGTCTATGAACCTCAACCTCCCTTTTAGCAACAAGAGCTAATACTACTTCTTACTTCACAAGGTTGTTCTAAGAATTACTGGTATAATGCCTCTGAAAGCATTTGGAAGATGGAAGGACCCCAGAAATGTAAGATGATATAATTCTAGAAATAAGGTTAATGCACATTTCATCTACTTTAACTGAAGAGAAATTGTATTTGTTCAAGAGTGCAAATAAAAAACACTTTGACCTAGAACCTTGGTTGCATCTGCTACTAATTTTCCCCTTGGCTTAGTATAACCTGCATGACAGCAGTGTGCACACTGTGTATTGAACGCCTTATGCTGATGTCACTGTAGGAGTGAGTCCTAGATTTCTAGAGCAGGAAGAAACCATAGCTACCTCACTCTTTTAAGGAGGAAAAAAAAAAATAGGCTGCACATTTTTCTCTGAGACATGCAGTAGATTTGTGGCTGGAATTCAGCCCTCCAATTCCCAGATCATGATGGCTGGACCTACTCTTTTTAATCATACGGATTTTTGCTTTTAGGAGATGCTAAACATTTTAGATACTTGTGATTTCTCTCTTTGTGTCATTTGAATTCTTTGTACAAGGGAGGGGAAAACTGAGAGTTTCTCATGGAATCCATAACCGTTAATAATTAATTGGTACAAAGATATATTGAATGCTTTATATACAAAGTGCTGGTGGGGGATATGAAAGTGAATAAAAGTATTAACCTTTTTTTCAGTAATTCATAGTATAGTACAAAGACAAGCTTTTATCACTGTAATTATGGTAACACTGTAATAGAAGAACATTCCAGCGGTAGCTGGAGTGTGGAGAAGTAAGCAAAGGATTTCTGGAGGTAATATTTGAGCTAAGCCTTGAAGAATAAGAAGGATTATATCTGGTAGATAAGCAAGGATTGAAGATGAAGAAGTAGGCAAAGGCCGGGTGTTATAATAAAGACCTCATAATCCAGGCTAGGAAATTTGGACATTATTTCTCCCTGCTCCCTCCCTGCCCCCCACCCAAAGGAGAAGGTTTTAAGCTGGGGAGAGATTAATCTGATTTGAATTTCAGAAAGATCTCTGACAGCAGTTTAGAGACTGAGGGGAGAGATGGGACTAGAGCAAGGGAGACCAGGAGGCTCTTGCAGTAGATAGGTGAGAGTACAATGGTCTCAACTTTCTTAGCTTAGACCTTTCACGAGAAAATATTGGACTCTGCAGTTTACATTGGTGTCCTTTGCCCCTGATCAGAGCTGCCCTAGAATTCACACTGCTTCTTCCTCTGTATGCACATTTTATCTAGTTACTATCTTGCATTTGATTCGAATATATTAGCTATAAGTAGGTAATTACCTGATGTGAAATTTAACATTTCTGCTCTTACTAAGTTTATAACCTCTTTTTATTAGACAGAATTTTGCCTGATTATGAGTAGCTCTGTTTTTCTTTTTTAAAAGATTTTTATTTATTTATGTGAGAGAGAGAGAGAGCATGAGAGAGAACACAAGGTTGGGAGAGGGAGAAGTAGGCTTCCCGCCAAGCAGGGAGCCAGATATGGGGCTCCATTCAAGGACCCCCTGAGCCGAAGGAAGACACTTAACCAGCTGAGCCACCCAGGCGTCCCTCTGTTTTTCTTCTACAGAGAACGAGAAATGTTTTCCCCAAGAAGCTCAGAGCACTCCAACTCAACCTTTTTTAGGTTATAAGACATTGATTTGAATGTTGTCATGCTGCTTGTGTAATCAGTCCAAATATAACAGAGTAGGGAGGTCAGTGGCCATATCTTGGTATTAAATTTTTTAAAAAATTACTATTTCCCTATTTAATGAAGAAGGTGAAGCTCATGACACTATGTACTTTATTCTGTTTCATAGATCAATTAGTCTAGTTCTGAACTATCTAGTAGGGTGAGTTCTTTATCATTGTTCTTATTCAATTTTTTTTTTCTCTTTTCATGTACTTTCTGTTCTAGATAAATTTTAGAAATAGCCTGGATAGTCCCCAAAGTAATTCTGTTTGGATTTTTTTTTTTAATTGGAATTGCATTGATTATGGAATAACTGAAGTGAATCACTAACTTTAAGACACTGAATTCTGCCTTTCAGGAGCATAGTAGGACTCACTGAATTTTAAGTCTTTTTTTAATGTCAGTAAAGATTTAGAGTTTTTTTTTTAAGATTTATTTGAGAGAGAGGGAGAGAGAGAGCATGAAAGCATGACAGCATGAGTGGAAGGCAGGGGCAGAGGGAGAAGGAGAGAGAATCTCGAGCAGACTCCCTGCTGAGCACGGAGCCTGACACGGGGCTCCACTCACTGCTTGATCCCAGGACCCTGAAATCATGACCTGAACTGATGAAACCAAGAGGCAGACGCTTAATCGACTGAGCTACCCAGGCACCCCTAGAGTTATTTTTCTTCATGTATGTTGTCTACATTTCTTGTCAGGTTAATTCTTGTGGTGGTTTTTGTTGGTATTGTGAATGGGCTTCATGACTTTGAGCATGTTGAAACACCACAGTTTTGCTCAAGGGCCAGCACTTGCATGCTGTGACAATGTTACCAATCTGGACATCCCTGAAGCAGGGGGACAGGTGCACAGACATGTTCTTGTGGTGTTTCTTGAAGCGGTTGTACTTTTGGATGTAGTGGAGGTAGTCTTGGTGGGCGACAGTGGTCTTCTTCATCTTCATGTTGGTCACCACACCAGACAGAATCTGCCTTTGGATAGAGACATTACCAATAAAGGGGCATTTCTTGTCAATATACATGCCCTCTGTGACCTCCTTGGGAATCTTGAAGCCCAGACTGATATTTTTGTAGTATCACGGGAGCTTCTACTTGCCATTTTCTCCAAGCAGGACCCTCTTATTTTGAAAGATGGTCAGCTGCTTTTGGTAGGCACGCTCAGTCTGAATGTATGCCATTTTAAACACGGTAGTATGAAAGAACTAGTACAAGAAGTATGTTTTCTTCTCTTAACCCTCTCCACCTCTTTCCTAAATAAATTACTTTTAACTCTTTTACTATCCTTTTCGTAGGGTTTTAGTGTTATTTTCATATCTCTGAATGATGTATTTATAGTACTCTCTGTTGATTTTTCAATTTTTGATATCATCTATTGATTTTCTTCTATGGTAGATGAGGAATTAGCTCACTAGTAGCATCCCCACATCTCTTTCAGTTACTTTATTGGTTGGCTATCTTTGTAACTTTAACAATTTCACTTACACTGTTTTCCCCTGCTCTGCCAAATAGAAATTACTCCACCTAGTGATCATAGTACTCCCATTACCAATCCTTTCTCTCACTTGTCCCTCCTTACTTTTCGCACATATAATAATTTTTTCATTCTTTTTCAGTATTTATCATTACTCCTTCCATGTTTCAATCATAGGTTGATTTTAAAAGTTTAATATCAATAAGCAAAGTTTACATACTATGACTGCATAAAGTTATGTGATTGTGACTACATAAATGTTCACCAGAGCAAGTAATCACCTAATTTAATTTTTAGTTGCTTAATTTTAGTTAAGGATACTGCTTCAGAACATGGTATCTGAGGAAACAAGGGTAGATTCTGGAGATTTCTATACCAGATGATGGCATCAAATTCATTAAAAAAAAAATTGAGTACTTAAAAGTCATTTTGAAAACTAACAATCTTCATCATAACTCAATGAGATGAGTAAAGTTGTTATCTCAACTTTGGGGATGATGAGTCTGAGGTACAGAGAGCAAAATAACTTGCCCCAGGTCATAGTGTAATTTTGTAATTGGTAGAGCTGACATTTGAATACTGTTGGCCTACTTTGGAGCCTGGACTTGCAGTCAGGTTCTCTGTTAGTGATGCTGTTACTTTCTTGGAGTTGGTAAGATACAGAGGCAAGAAACAATTGACTGCCTTCTCTGTTAAAAAAAAAAAATCACTACCATTTTTATAGAGACATCTTGGTTTAATTTCTACTCTCTGCATATGGTGTTCCCTGGAGTAAATGGGCCTGCAGCTGAGTACTTCCTGATTAAGAGAAGGAAGAGCTGTGAGGTAGTTGACATTGGGCTTGGCATAGGGAAGCAGTGGGGGTAAGAATGGGTATAGGGTGGGACCAGATCTTGCAAGGTTTTTAATATCCCCCTGAGGAGTTTGGGCTGGATCTAATGAAGAAGGAAAGAAAACGATGAGCTTTGGTGATGATGGGTGATATAAAAGTAGTAGTTGAGGAAAAAAGAGTGGTATTTTAAGAGAATGTGGTATTTTGGGGGAAAAAAGAAGTACCATGAAGGATTGATAAACAGTCCTGCAATCTACTTGAGAAATTGGTTCAGCATATCAAGGCCATGAACCCTAGGCATGGAGGTTTTTACAAACGATCCACTACTATCTCTAATTACTTGTCAACAAAACAGAAGCTATCATGAGTGAGTTAAGAGTTACTTCAGCTGTCTCTTTGAAGAAAGGTAAATGATTATTTCTATTGATCTGTTTAAAGAGTAAGTCATGATTGTAGATGTGTGTAATACAAGGTTTTCATCTAATTCAGTGAACTGTTGCTTCTTGCCTTTTAAAATCAGTGTCCGTATTGTCTGTTTTTGCAGGTAGGTTGTGAAAAGATAAACCTTTAGGGAATATACAGGCAGGGGGTCTGAGGCACCCCTCCCCCCAAATATAGATATAAAATCAGAAGAGAAGGGACAAAATAAAAGACAGCTTTAAAGGACTGTTGTGTTACTCTCTCTTTTATAATTTCTCCTTGCACATTTTTTCTCTCATATCTAAGTTCATTTGTCATCATTTGCCCTTTTCTTTATTCTTTATTTTGAATGTCCAAAATTATATCTGATGACTATTTTTAAAAAATCAAGCAGTATTGATTCATATTAAGTACTAAGTAAAATTGCTCCTCACCTTTCTCACTCGTTAGATGTCACCATAGTTGTTACTTCGTTTGGCGTCCTTCCAGGAGTGCATGTACATGTGTGTACACACATACAGAAAGGAGCCACTCCACTAGTGGAGGTCCCACAGGGAACTACACTTGTATGTGATGAAGAAGGACAATGAAAAATATAAATTGTGTGGGCCATGTCACAATCTACCTTCCCGTTGCTACTTGTTGAGCCCCCATAGGAACATGAGACAGGACTTCAGCCTGGATCTAGTAACTAAATGCCTCTTATATTGTGAGCATTCTCTTGGTGTTAAGGTTTTAAGGTTAACTTCAGTTATTTTGTGCTTTCCTTATTCTCTCATTTTTGCATTTTTAAAATTTACTCACTTCTTTTCTCATGTTCTTACTGGTGTTTTGAAAAATGAAAAGGCCAGAAAATCTGCTTGGAAAATGAGAGAAGGAAGGCATGGGGAGCATAATAAATAGGGATATATAAATTTGGGTGGTGGGATGGGGAGGGAGAGGGACCATGTCTCAAATTGCTTCTTTATCATGTGATTTTAATCTTATGTAAAGAATTTGGCCAGAGCTCTTCTCATAGTCATTCTGGTGCGTAGTCATTCTGAACTTTATTTCATATTCTCTATTTACTAACTTTTTCCTGTCTCAAATGTCTGCCTTTTTTCCTGAAGAAGTGGTGGATGGAAGCAAGATATACACAAGGGGACAAAGGAGGAATAAAAGGAACGAAGAATGAAGCTGTTCCATTCTCCTTACGCTTGCGTTTCTTACTTTTCCCACGCTGGGCACTCACTCTTCTATTGGTTGTGATTTTTCCTCCACAAAGTCTTCCTTTTTGTTTCTAAATTTCCTTGCCCTAGTTTTCTCATTTCCCTTCTCTTTTCACAGAAATAAAATTTAGACTATATTTGATTTATAAAGCGATATGCGAGTCCATGAAGATGAGAATCCATGTTTGGGTATTACCCTGGCTCTGATGTGTATTAGCTGTAACACGTTGGAGCAGTTGCCTACTCTTTTATTTGGTCTACGGGATCGTCCTAAGATGCTTTCCATGATTTTTCTTGTTCTAAGTTCAGAGAAGTATCATTAAGAACCAACACAAAGCAACACAAATATTGGCAAAAGCCCTGAAGAGCATAGAGAGCAACAAAGTGTTGGAGTTCTGAAGTTGTCAGTGGTCAGTGCAAATAATGTCTGCAGCCCTGGCTAACATTCTCTTTCTATTCACCGGGTAGATATCACCCTTATTTGAGGAGAGAGTTCAATTTTGGTCACTGCATTTAAAGAAGGTAGTGGGGAAAGCAGCATATGATAAGGTATAGTAACAGAATGGAAAATGGGTTCTTTCCTTAAGAACAGGTCAAGTTTAAGAGGCTGGACATAACATTTCTTGGTTGAACCATCCACTTTTATAATTCTGTGGCTTCTAACTATTGTTTTTTTTTTCTTTTTTTTATTTCTTCTTTTGAGTAATACGTGTGTGTGTGTGTGTGAGGGGGGGGATTCCATGCCCTTGCTTTTTTGTGCTACTTCTTTATCCTGTCCTCATGTATTATTGTCTTCCAGATACAATTCTAAGTTTACACTTCTTTGTTCAATTTCTTTAATTCTCATTTACTCAATACTTAAATTTATTTTCTTGTTTTTTATTCATATTGCTGGGATCTTTTCCCATTCTCACATGCAACCTGTTCTCTTCTTTCTTTATCATTTCTTTGTTTCTTTGTATCCCCAATGAGAAAAGAAGGACACTAGTGTCAGGGAGAGCTCCAGAAGTTCTAATCTAGGACTTTTTCAGTGTTCTGGTGCAGTGGGGGGCGGGAGGAGAGTTATGGGATTTGGAGTAAAATAGCAGCAGGAAACAACCAAAAGTTCTAATAACAGCTTAACTCTTTGGGTAATCACTTGGGTCAATTTCTCTGGCACTCATTTTCCTCATTTAAAAAGATACTGATTCTGTGCCTTTCAAAGAATTGCAAAGATTAATGAGATGATGTGTGTGACAAGTCTTGCCCAGTGGTTGGTACCTAAGCCTTAAGTAAATGTTACATCTTTCCCCTAGTCACATATGCCTGCTCATTTTAGTATCTGTGTTACACACACACACACACACACACACACACACACACCTTTCTTTCCCTCAGGATTGACAACCTGTATCAGTTTTCTCTTTGTATTTTTCCTCTAACCCTTGTGTACTTACCCTTTTGCCTAGCTACTACATAACCAAAACCAAAGTCAAGCATATGACAAAGGTGTGAAAGAAAAAAACCTAAGGAACTAATAAGTTAAACAAGTCCTTAGTTGATTTTAATTAGCAAGACAGCTTATTATTTAGAGTACATAAATGTGGAAACACATTTCCTACTCAATTCTGATAATCACAGCTTACCCACAATACTCCATATCCCCTGAGCACTAATATTTGATCGTTTGTTCTAACTTGTTTCACGCTGTTTTTCAAATCTAAAAGTTGCTCAGCTTCTAGTCACTTGGACTGTTGCATAAATTAAGCACCCTGTCCCCTTACCAAAGGTAACTTCTCAGGGTTGTGGATTAAGGATTTTCCACAAGCCAAAGAGGATGTTTTAAAAAATACAAAGAAGAGGACTGAAAAATTTTTAACCGTGTTCTCAAAAATTAAAAGAATGAAATACAGTTGTGTGTGTGTGTTTTACCTTACCTGACAGGCAAAGGATAAGAAAACACAAACCAAAAAAACCCTAGGTGATATCTAGTGTCGGCAGAGGTGTGTGAAAATGGGCACTTTTCTGTACTGCCAGTGGGAATTTGAATTAGTGTTTCTGGATGTCAGTTTGACAGTAGACAAACGCTTCAGCTCAGTGGCTTTACTTCCAGAAACTATTCCTATAAAAGCACTTGCACATTTGCGTAAAGATATGGTGATAGGAATGTTTATTGCAGTATGTTTTTTTGTAATAGCAAGAAAAGGCGAACAACCTAAACATACACTAGTAGACAGTTTTTTCTTAATGCCTAAATGTATGTGCATAAAAAAAGGTAACGTAAGCTCCGAAGTTTATGCCTCGAACTAGTAATACCAGTTATCTTTGACTACAGGATTATGTATTATTTTGTTCTTCCTAATTCTTTGCACATTTGTAATTAGCATATATTCCATTGAGAAAAGATAAAAATCAAATCTCCTTAAAAAAATCTGGTTATTAATATATAGGCTCCCAGCTGTGCTCTGATTAGGCCGGTGCTGTCCCGAGACCCTTGAGGTGATCTCACTGCTTTCAGCCTCTTCCTCTGGTTGAGTGTGCTAACAGCAGGTCTCTTGTTCTTTCCAAGTCCTTTTTCCTCAGTGTTGTACTTTTCCGATGTTCATCTTTGCTGCCTCTTCTTCGTTGCTTAGGTAAACCACCGTCAAACCATTTAGAACAATTTGTTCTTTCTTGAAGGCATCCTTTGTTTTTCTTGATATATCCCTTGTCAGAAATATAATCTCTTCTGCCTCCTGAGCCTGGTTTTAAACTCCATCTTTCATACCTCTGCCGCATTACTTAAGGCATACTAGCCATTGTAAAATTATTAAAGCTCTGTATCCTTAGGGCTTAATACACATTTCATGCTGCTTTCACAGGTGTTCCTGGGTGAGAGGTTCTCTTCCAGGTGGTGATTTAGGGGCTCAGGCTCCTTCTGTCTTGTGGTTCTGCTCTTGTCAACATAGGACTCACAAGGTTGCCCGAGGTGTGTCCCCTCTCCAGCCAACTGAAAGGGGAAAAGAAAATAGAGAATCACGTGCAGATTTTCATGAGGAAATTTTAATGGGCAAGGCCTAAATTCTACTGGCCAGAACCTAAGCGCATGGCCAGACCTAACCACAAAGGAGCCTGGGAAGTGTAGTCTGTGTGTGCCCTGGAGGAAGAGGAAATGAATGGGTTTTGGTGAACACATAGTAAATGCTGCCTTAATAGGCAGAAGCTCAACTCCTAGTTCCAGGTCTCGCTGTGTAATGTCTTCAAGTTCTTGAATTTATTTGAGCATTAGTTTTCTTATTTATAAAGTGAGCACACTAAGACCTATCCACTACAATGTGTTGGTATGAAGATTAAATTTTGAGTCATCCTAATGAAATAGCTTCATAAACTCTGAGATGTTATGCAAATACAAGGAGGACACTTTCCTGAACACAGATCTCACCGTTTGGCTTTTTTAAAAAAGTGTACCTGACTTGTAGATTAGACCATGAATTGGCAAACTACAACCTGTGGGCCAAACCTGGCCAGCTGTCTATTTTTGTAAATAAAGCTTTATTAGAACACAGCCATGTTCCATAGTTTATGCATTTTCTCAGGCTGCTTTTGCACTACATGCAAAGTTGAATGAGACTGTATGGCCTGCAAAACCTACAGTGTTTACCATCTGGCTCTTTACAAAAGAAGTTTGCCAACCTTTGGACTAGACTGTGAGTGTCTGCGGTATTATTCATTTGTATTTAATAGTGTCTGAGATGGGGGCGCCTGGGTGGCTCAGTTGGTTAAGCGACTGCCTTCGGCTCAGGTCATGATCCTGGAGTCCCGGGATCGAGTCCCGCATCGGACTCCCTGCTCGGCAGGGAGTCTGCTTCTCCCTCTGACCCTCCCCTCTCTCATTCTCTCTCTCTTAAATAAATAAATAAAATCTTAAAAAAAAAAAATAGTGTCTGAGATGTAGCATATGCCCCGGGAATCTTTACTGAGGGGCTGAAATCTCTTTGTAGAGCCCTGTAGTTCAGAAATTATGCAGCTGGAAGGCAATTTCAGTAGGAAAGATGCCCCTTCATAGAGAGGATGAACACTATGGGCTCCTTTGCACTCTTTGAATAGCCAAATAGCCAAGATAATCAGGCACCCTGAGTTCCCAGCTGAGTCCCCACTACTGTGTTGCCTTTGCCAGGTTCTTTTCTAAACATAAGGAAATGCCCTTTCTAGAACATCATTATAATTGGTACAGTCATCAAACTGTTTATAGCGTACCACTATTCAACTCATTATGGTTGGCAAATATTAAGTGCATGATTATTGCAGGGAGTAAAAGGCAAAGTAATGGACAGTTGACTGAGAAATGCTTTGATAGTACAAGTGCACTGTCACATTAATGTTGGTTTCTGCTTGTTACATAGCCTGACTTTTGCTAGTTTGAAGATATAACAGCCTGAACAATAGTGGTACAAACTCGATATAGTCATTCTTTTCCTCTAATGATTGGCAAAATAAGAGTTTCTATCAGCCAGTCAATACAAATCAGCATTTAGCATATAGAGATAGTAAGCGAGATGATGGAGGGGAGGTTCATTGAGCTAACATTGATTGATGTCCAGTAGCTGTTACGCATCGTGCATTGTACTAGGTGCCAAGGATGGTAGGATAAATAAGCCCATCATCCCTGCTTGAGGCACATAGAGCTTAGTGAAAGAAGATATGGAAAGAATGGGCAGATCTCTCCTTACCTTTGACAGATAGGGAGAATTTTGCTGGGAGATACTTTTATAGGCATTAATATCTGGAGCAACAGTTCCTTCAACTGTAATAATCAGGAGATTGAATACTTTGGCTGGTTTATAGAAAAGTAGGGGAGGGGGCAGAAGAGGAGAGAGAATAAGAGAACAAAAGATTTCAGCAGTTAGTTAATGATAGAACTGGGTCAAGATTTACTTCTCCATGCGTATTCTTAGTTACCCAAATCTAACCAAAGGCACTTGTCTAAATTGATTAAATCACATGTTACAAAAGAGGCGTTTTTTTTTTTTTTTAAAGATTTTATTTATTTATTTGAGAGAGAGAGAATGAGAGACAGAGAGCATGAGAGGGAGGAAGGCCAGAGGGAGAAGCAGACTCCCTGCTGAGCAGGGAGCCCGATGCGGGACTCGATCCCGGGACTCCAGGATCATGACCTGAGCCAAAGGCAGTCGCTTAACCAACTGAGCCACCCAGGCGCCCAAAAGAGGCGTTTTTGCAGCTATGTTTAGTACACACATTTTTGTAGCTTTCTCTTTTGTCTTTTTGTTTGGAACAATTAGATTTTGAAAGGATGCAAAAACAACGTATGTACTTAGAAAAATCTTTGTAGAATTTAGCTATTGAAAATACCTGGTATGTTACTGTAAGAAATTTGCGGAACAGGGACAGGGTCTCATTCCACTTGGTATCCTTAGAATAGACACAATGTTCTACCTGGAGTCTATGCTCAATAATTGTTTATTGATAAAATATTTGGAATTTTGTGATTGGAATGAAAGATTTAATACCCTTTTTAATTACAAAACAAAGGGAGAAAGAAATACATATACCTAGAAGGCAAAGATCAATGAATAGTTCAGAGTTCTCACTGGGGCTGGGATATTTGGTTGCAATGCATTCTCTGTTCTCTCTGGCCTCCTACTTTGTCTAGTCTCAGGCTTGTGATAAAAAAGCTTTTAGATGATGACAGTTGTTCCTCTAATTCTTGTGACTGTCCCCATCATAAGCTCGTCTAAGCAGTGCTTTCAAGGTCTTTTATTGAACTACACAGGTGATAGGCTCCCAGCTGGGATATGGAAGATGGCAGCTTCAATTTGGGTCAGTTGTTAGGCTTTCTCTATAAATTCTGCTGATTCACTAAGGGGACCATCCTCCCCTTTTCTTCAACATGCCAATTCTTCATGCGGCATTATGTTTGAAAACTACAGGCAGATAGGGATTTGGGCTATATGGGATGTTCTGCAGAACACATCAGACCTGTGTTATTTGGTAAATTTCATATGAAATTGAATTACCTATGAAGTCACCCTAAGGGAACCCTTCATCCTAAGGTAACATAAGAAAAAGAAAATTGTCAATTTATTTTCCAACAAGTGATTTTTTTTTTAAAGGAACATGTTGACTTTCTTTTAATAATGTAAAATCCAAATGCACAAAAGATGAGACAAAACTCATGAGACTGATGTGGGTAAACAGGTAGAAGAATTATTTTAGCCACCCACCCCCACTACTCTACTCCTGCTGTAGTTGAAATAATTTAGTTAAAGTTCAGGTGCAGCTATAGTTAGAGCACCTCTGATATTAGGATATTAGGAGAGAATATATGTTTCTCGGAGACAGAAACAGTACTGTTTTCCTTCATAAATCTCTACACCCCTTAATATAGTGTTGTGTACATGACAGGTTTCTAGGAGCTATTAACTACTGAAAAGTCCTTATTGTATAAGACCTACTTTTGCCGGCTGGAAATGGCCTTGGAGTTTTCTGCTGCAATCTCAATTTCAGATGCCTTTAGTTTCTGCAGCATTCTTAAGAACATCAGAATTTGCTCTGAGAGTTAGCTTGGAGAGAGAATAGGTCAGTAAAAGCGGCTGTTGACTTTCGAAAAGAATATAGCTCCGAAGATGGTGTGTTCAGATGGTCACAGGTCTGAGGTTTTAAGAGAAGTTTGACTTTCGATTGTGTTGAGCCTGTTAGGACCATGACACAGAGTGGGCAGCACCTTTATAGTTCAGGTGCAGGTGCTTTCTCGAAAGGGCCATGCATTCTAGAAAACGTCTGGCTCCCCCATCCATGGATATAGATAACGAGTCTAAGAAATGCTTTCCATGTTAAGTAAATCACATAGTGGGCCTTTGGCATACCAGTGTCAAATGAAGCAGAAAGGTCTTTCTTCTAATGATTGACTGATGTTTGAAAAAGATTAGGTGTGAATGAACATCTCACCCCTGGCAGGTGCTCAGGAGCAGTAAAAGAATATTCTCCAGTTTAGAGCTCCAGAAGTCTCCTTGGTCCTTCAGATATCCTCTGTTATCCTGATGGACTAGGAACTTAAATGACCTGTGCCCAGCATCCTTCATGGTCTTCAGCTCTATTGCTTCTTGATGCTTCAAAGAAACTGGGGAGGCTTGGTTTCCAGTGACTGGTGGGTGGTGATGGGCTCCACACATTTCCAAACGGGATAGCTAGGGAGACAGTTTGGATTTTTGCCTTTCAATGTGGTACTGCCTTGTTAAGCTTTAACTCATGACAAGTAGGTAAGTTGATTCTGTGGTCTGCTGGGTAATTATGTGTTCTAAGTAAGATTAACTTCTTAATTACTTCGAAGGAGAAGCTGTAATATTGAACTGTCATTGTTTTTGGCAGGCAGCCAGGGAGCAAGCACAATTAAATGTGTGACTACTTCTTTCCAACTATGAAGGGCATACCTGTAGGTAGGATTATTTAACCACTGGATCAAGACAGACTGAAGTAGTTGCATCAAACATGAATAGAGATTAAATGTAGAAATAAACTTCTTTACACTCAAGTTTTATTTTTTAAGGAATATTCTTTACTAAATTATTTTGTACTTTACTAATAAAGCTTAAGGAGTAAATAATGGGAAATGATTGGGAATATCTTTTCTTTTTCTCAAAAGTACAGTTTCAGATTTTATAATTCAATAAATATTTTTGAAATAATAGAAGGGAGGAAAAATTCTGTTTCCTGCCACTCTTCTAAGTTCTCTGGCTGGGGCCCTATAACTTGGATGGACAAAAGGCAGAATAATAAGAAAAAACATACACTTTTTAAAAAAAGATTTTATTTATTTGACAGAGAGAGACACAGTGAGAGAGGGAACACAAGCAGGGGGAGTGGGAGAGGGAGAAGCAGGCTTCCCACTGAGCAGGGAGCCCGATGCGGGGCTCGATCCCAGGACCCTGGCATCACGACCTGAGCCGAAGGCAGACGCTTAATGACTGAGCCACCCAGGTGCCCCAAAACATACACATTTTTAATATAAGTTCTATATGACACAGGAGCCTTCATAAAGTAATGAAGAGCTAAAGGAACAGTTGAGCCTGAGTGTTTTTATACTAGGTTTGATGAATAATAATAATAAAAAAAAAAGCCTTAGGACAAAAGGGAGTGAGCTAAGGGTAGTAAACTGGGAGAAACAACATTGGCTCTATGTTTGGATTTCTCCTGGCATCCCTGTCTTCACAGGTAAGGATGTGCTTTATAAGGAGGTTTAGGAAGGGCACCTCTCACAAGAGAGCGTTATGTATGACCTACTTTGGAGGAAAAGGAAGAAGTCAGAGAGTTCTTCCTGTACCTGCCATGTCAAATATTCAATATGCTGAGGTGCCATATTTTGGAGTAGTGTATTCTGATTCCATTAATAATAATATTATAAAGTTAAACTGTGGATTCTAACTATTTCCTCTAATCCTTTACTTGTGCTAATCAGTACCCAGCTGAAGGGTGACCCTCTGCAAATCTCCAGAGGGCTCTCTCTAAGCAGTTCTCTCCTCTCCTGTAACCTGTCCTATGAACTCTAGCTGCCTTGGTCTCCTTGGACTCCCAACTTTGTCTTCTCAACTCAGACCATTGAGCTATTCCTGGGTTCCCCCTTTCTAAGTCTAGAAAATCTCTCCAGGCAGTAAGCTGAGGTAACCATTCAATTCACTTCATGTGATTCTCAGCTCTTGGGGGGAGTACTGTTCTTCATGGTCTGTGATGGGGTTCAAGACATGCTACCCCAGAATATGGCACCTTGGCATGTTGCATATTTTAAACCAAAGGATTTGAGAAATGACATATGCAGGAAGAACTTGCTGACTTTCCCCTGTAGCAGGTGATAAAACCCAAGAAGTACATTTTTTCCCAGCTTTATTGAGATATAATTGACATTAACATTGTGTAAGTTTGAAGTGTACTGTGTGTTTTATTTGGTACACTTACATGTTGCAAAATGATTACTCCCCTTGAATTAGCTAGCACCTTCATCATGTCACATAATCACCATTTCCTTTTTGTGGTGAGAACATTTAAGATGTACACTTCTCACAACTTTCAAGTATACAATATAGTATTGTTAACTATAATCACCATGCTGTATATTAGATCCTGAGAATTTATTCATCTTACAACTGGAAGTTTATACCTTTTACTAATATCTCCCTAGTTCTCTCATTCCTCAGCCTCTGGCAACTACCATTCTATTCTCTGTCTCTGAATTCAGCTTTTTAAAGATTCCATTATAAATGATATTGCTTGTCTTTCTCTGTCTGGTTTATTTCACTTAGCATAATGCCCTCAAGTTTCATTCATGTCACAAAAGGCAGGATTTTCCTTCTTTTTCATGGCTGAATAATAAATATTCCATTGTATTATGTATGTATCTCTATATATGTATATTACATCTTTTTTTTTTAAAAGATTTTATTTATTTATTTGACAGAGAGACATAGTGAGAGCAGGAACACAAGCAGGGGGAGTGGGAGAGGGAGAAGCAGGCTTCCCGCGGAGCGGGGAGCCCGATGTGGGACTCGATCCCAGGACCCTGGGATCATGACCTGAGCCGAAGGCAGACGCCTAACGACTGAGCCACCCAGTCGCCCTGTATACTACATCTTTATCATTGATGGACACTTAAGTTGTTTCCATGTATTGGCTGTTTTGAATAATGCTTTAATGAACGTAGGAGTGCAGATATCTCTTTGAGACCCTGTTTTCATTTCCTTTGTATATATTCACAGAAGTAGGATTGCTAGATCATATGGTAGTTCTATTTTGAATTTTTTGAGGTGACTCCATACTGTTTTCATAGTGGCTATGGAATTTACATTCCCACCAACAGCACACAAAAGTTGCCCTTTTCCTGCATCCTTTACCAACACTTGTTATTTCTTTTGGTTATAGCCATTCTGTCAGGTGTAAAGTGATGCCTCATTGTGGTTTTGATTTGCATTTCTCTGATGATTAGTGATATCACGCATCTTTTCACGTACCTGTTGGCCACTTGTATGTCATCTTTGGAAAAGTGTCCATTTAGGTCTTCAGTCCATTTTTATTTTTATTTTTTTTAAAGATTTTATTTATTTGACAGAGAGAGAGACAACGAGAGCAGGAACACAAGCAGGGGAGTGGGAGAGGGAAAAGCAGGCTTCCTGGCGAACAGGGAGCCTGACGCGGGGCTCAATGCTAGGACCCTGGGATCATGACCTGAGCTGAAGGCAGACGCTTAATGACTGAGCCACCCAGGCTCCCCCTTCAGCCCATTTTTAAATCAGGTTGCTTGTTGTTGCTATTGAGTTGTAGAAGTTTTTTTTTTATATTTTGACTATCAATTTCTTATCACATATATGACTCACAAGTGTTTTTTTTTCCATTCCATAGGTTGTGCTTTCATTTTGTTGATTGTTTCTTTTGCTGTGCAGAAACTTAGTCATTTGATGGAGTCCCATTTAGTAATTTTTGCTTTTCTTGCTGTGCTTTTGGTGTCCTATCCAAAAATATCATTCTGAGGACCAGTGTCATGGAGCCTTATCCCAATACTTTTTTTTTCTAGGAGTTATGATTTCAGTCCTCATGTTTAAGTCTTTATTCCTTTTTGAATTAATTTTTGTGAGTGGTATAAGACAGAGATCTAATATCATTCTTCTGCATGTGGTTATCCAGTTTTTTCACCATTTATTGAAGAGACTCCCCTTTTCCCATTGAGTAATCTTGGCTCCCTTGTCTAATATTAGTTGACTGTATATGCAATGGTTTATTTCTGGGTTCTCAATTCTGTTCCATTGGTCTATGTGTCTATTTATTTGACAGTACCTTATTGTTTTGATTACTATAGCTTTGTAGAGTAGTTTGAAATCAGGATGTGTGATTCCTCCAGCCTTGTTTTTTCTTTCTCAGTATCATTTTGGCTATTTGTGGTCTTTTCTGGGTCCATATGAATTTTAGGATTGATTTTTCTTATTTCTTTTTTTGGGGAAGATTTTTATTTCTTTTTTTTTTTTTTAAAGATTTTATTTATTTGAGAGCAAGAGAGAGAGAGTGAGAGAGAGCATGAGAGGGGAGAGGGTCAGAGGGAGAAGCAGAATCCCCACTGAGCAGGGAGCCCGATGCGGGACTTGATCCAGGGACTCCGGGATCATGACCTGAGCCAAAGGCAGTCACTTAACCAACTGAGCCACCCAGGCGCCCAAGATTTTTATATCTTAAGTAATCTCTACACCCAATGTGGGGCTTGAACTTACAACCCCAAGATCAAAAGTTGCATGGTGTACCAACTGAGCCAGCCAGGCACCCTAGGGTTTTTGTTTTTTGTTTTTTGTTTTTTTGTTTTGTTTTGTTTTGTGAAAATTGGCATAGGAATTTTGATAAGGATTGCATTGGATCTATAGTATGGACATGTTAGCAATATTAATTCTTCCAATCCGTGAACATGGGATATCTTTCCATTCATTTGTGCTGTCTTCAATTTCTTTCATCAGAATCTTACTACAGCTTTCAGTATACAGATCTTTTACCTCCTTGGTTAAATTTATTCCTAAGTATTTTACTGTTTTTGAGGCAATCATTAATGGGATTTTAAAAAAATCTTAAGATGTTGTATTGTTAATGTATAGAAATGCAACTAATTTCTGTACGTTGATTTTATATCCTGCAACTTTACTGAATTTGTTGATTAGTTCTAATAGTTTTTAGTAGAGTCTTAGGATTTTCTTTATATAAGATCATATCATCTGCAAACAAACACAGTTTTACTTCTTCCTTTCTGATTTGGATGTCCTTTATTTATTTTTCTTGCCTGATTGCTCTATGACTTTCAGTGCTATGTTGAATAGGAGTGGTGAAAGTGGGCACTCTTGTCTTATTTGCAGTCTTAGAGGAAAAACTTTCAACTTTTCACCATGAGGTATGATGTTGGTTGTGGGTTTGTCATATATGACCTTTATTATGTTATATTCCTTGTATACTCAACTTGAGTGTTTTTATCATGAATGAATGTTGTGTTTTGTCAAATGCTTTTTCTGCATCTATTGAGATGATACGATTTTTCCTTTCATTCTATTAATGTGGCCTATCAAATTCATTGATTTGTGTATGTTGAATCATCCCAGGGATAAATCCCACTTGATCATTGTATATGATCCTTTTAACGTACTGTTGAATTCTGCCTCTGTGTTCATCAGGAATATTGGTCTTTAGTTTTTTTGTAGTGTCCTTTTCTAGCTTTTGTATCAGGGTAATGCTGGCCTTGTAAAATGAGTTTGGGAGGGTTCCCTAAAAAGGACTTTCTGACCTTCCCTTGAAGTAGGTCATAAAACCCTCATGTGAGAGGTGCCCATATAACCAGAGGACATCAGCATCTTTATCTCTGAAAATGAAGGGACACAGAGTGGAACCTGAGCAAACAGGCATTGTTAAGTTTCCCACAGTTGACTACACTTACCTCATACTCTTTGTCTTATAGTATCTTTCCATGCGTTTCCACTCTTCATCAAATCTAGCATAAAATCTCTCATGTTTAACTGTTTCTTTGGGCTCTCATTTCCTTATGAAGGCTCCCATGTTATATAATACTTACATTTAATAAATTTGTATGTTTTTCTCTTGTTGATCTGTCTTTTGTTACAGGGATCCCAGTTGAGAACTTACTAGGGTAAGGGAAAAAGATACCCAAAGTCTTGAAAACTATTGTTTCACATATCTTGTTTGTTTATTTTTTATCTTTTTAAAAAAGATTTTATTTATTTATTTGAGAGAGAGAGAGAGAGAGAGAACACAAGCTGGGAGGAGGGGCAGAGGGTGAGGGAGAAGCAGACCCCCTGCTGAGCAGGGAGCCTGACTTAAGACGCTGGGATCATGACGTGAGCTGAAAGCAGACACTTAACAGACTGAGCCACCCAGGCACCCCTATTTGTTTATTTATTTGGTGTTTTACTCCATTTTGGTCAAAAGCAGAAATCTCTTTTCCGAACTATGCTTGTATGTGTATTCTTTTTTACTGAAGGATCAACTTGTCTAGCTGTAGAACCATTAAATTTGTGTTTGTTTGTTTTTGTTTCTGGGATTTTCTTTCCCATTATATCTTCTAACTAGTTACTATATGATTATAAGATGCCCTTACTGAGTGATTTTCTAAAAAAGAAAATCAGGAATGGTATTCTTTGAATGCCCTGAAGGCCCTTTCATAAGTGAGGTTTGCCTGTAGTTATTTTTTTGGGCAATCTTTTATGATGTTAAGTTAGGTATCAGTATTATATATGCTTCATAAAGCAAATTTGGCAACAGCTTAAGATTCTTTTTCTATGTTCTGGAATAATTAAGTAGCATAGAGATTATAAATTATTTAAAGGTTTGGTAGAATTTCTCTCATAAAACCACATAGGTCTGGTGCTTCTTTTTGGGAGTATTTTTTATTTGGGAAGAATAATTTTCTCTATTCTATGAAAATTGATATTTGATTTTTATCTGTATTGGGGTCAAATTGGGGAAAGTGCATCTTTTTTGGAAAGTATCCCTTTTCTCTAGGTTTTCGAATTTATTTGCTTAGAGTTAGTGAAAATTGTTTTTTGGTATTTTAAGCATATCTTCTGTTTCAGTATTCTTTCCCATTTGTAATTTTCTTATTTTACCTATGCGTTCTCATTTTTTATCTTGAGCATATTTGCTAGTGGGTTTTTTGGGTCTATTTTCTTGACTTTTTTTTTCCCTCTTAAAAAATATGCATTTTAAAGTTTATTTAGGGGGTACCTGGGTGGCTCAGTCAGTTAAGTGTCTGCCTTCTGCTCAAGTCATGATCTCCAGGTCCTGGGATTGAGCCCAGCATCGTCAGGCTCCCAGCTCAGTGGGGAGTCTGCTTCTCCCTCTCCCTCTGCCTCTCCCCCTGCTTGTGCTCTGTCTCTCTCAAATGAATAAATAAAAAATCTTTAAAAAAATACAATTTATTTAGTAATCTCACTCTTTTTTATAAAAAAATCTGTTTCCTTTGGTTTACTAGCCCTTTAGAAGGTACCTTTTCTTTTTTGTTTGTTTTATTTGATTAATTAATTAATTAATTTAGTTAGTTAAAGATTTTATTTATTTATTTGACAGAGAGAGACACAGCGAGAGAGGGAACACAAGCAGGGGGAGCGGGAGAGGGAGAAGCAGGCTTCCCAAGGAGCAGGGAGCCTGATGCAGGGCTTGATCCCAGGACCCTGGGATCATGACCTGAGCTGAAGGCAGACGCTTAATGACTGAGCCACCCAGGCGCCCCTAGAAGGTACCTTTTCTTCCCAGAAGAGATTTTTGTTTGTTTCCACCACTTCTAGAATCCCACTGTCCCCTTCTTTTTTCCACATGGTTGATGTCTGATTCTAAGTTTGGCTATGTTGGGTTATAGTATTTATTTTATCACTTATATGTAAATTGAAATTCACAGTAATATCTGACTCCTAGTTATTCTCTGGGTGTGGGTTATGGATGGTTTTACTTGCTTTCCTTTGGTGGATATATGGACAGATCTGGATTCAGGTAGTTTCTACTATCTGCAAAGATGGTGAAAGATTAATTCAATAAAAGATCAATAAAAGGAAAAGGTACGACTGAGAAATACTGACTAAAGGGGAATATTTTAGATGAAAGATCTAAGAAGACCTTGAGAAGAGGTGACATTTGAGTAGAGGCCTAAATAAAGTGAGGAAGTGAACCAGATAAGAGCTAAGGGGGGCGCCTGGGTGGCTCAGTTGGTTAAGCGACTGCCTTCGGCTCAGGTCATGATCCTGGAGTCCCTGGATCAAGTCCCGCATCGGGCTCCCTGCTCGGCGAGGAGCCTGCTTCTCCCTCTGACCCTCCCCACTCTCATGTGCTCTCTCTCATTCTCTCTCTCTCAAATAAATAAATAAAATCTTTAAAAAAAAAAAAAAGAGCTAAGGGAAGAGTGTTCCAGGAAGACAATACAGTAACTGTAAAGGCCCTAAAGCAGGATGAAGAAGGACCAGCAAGGAGGCCAGGGCAGCACAAGTAAAGTCAATGATAGGAAAAATAGTAGCACCTGGAGTCAGAGAAGTAGCCAGTGGTCAGACCATGGGATTTCAATTTTTTTTCTTTTTGAAAGATTCTTCTTTTTTTTTAAAGATTTTATTTATTTATTTGACAGAGAGAGACACAGCGGAGAGGGAACACAAGCAGGGGGAGAGGGAGAGGGAGAAGCAGGGGGAGCGGGAGAGGGAGAAGCAGGCTTCCCGCCGAGCAGGGAGCCCGATGCGGGGCTCGATCCCAGGACTCTGGGATCATCACCTGAGCCACCTAGGCACCCCAAGATTCATTTATTTTGGAGAGAGAGAGAGAGAGCGAGCGCAGGGTAGGGGCAGAGGTGGTAGTCTAGTGGAGAGTTTGGAGGGGAGATTTTAAAAATGATACAATTAGTGCTAACTGTATAATTAGAGTCTAGGTGGGACCGTTGGAATGCGAGGCTGAGGGGGGTGGGTAGCAAGCTTACAGGGAGTGAGGAGGTCCAGGAACAAAAATGCCAGAGTGTTGGGTGTATCCTCCAACATGAAGGCAGTGTCACCAGGAATGACGGCAGGAGTACAAGTGGATGCTGGTGCAGAAATCAAGGAATGGGACAGAGTACCCGAGGGGTGGTGCACAATGCAGGAGGCTAGCAGGTGGTATGGGCGCAGGGACATGCTTTGTTTCTCGGTGGGTGCTGTTGGTGGTGGCGGTGGAGGGAACAGCCTGAAAGCAGCAGTGAGGAGGACAAGTGAATGAAATAAAAGGACTTACAGATCTCCCTGCTTATAATAAGCACTCTAGAAGTGGTAGCTGAGACCTAGTACTAAGTGTCCGGGGAATAAAGGATCTTGAAAATGTAAAGCTGTGTTCAAAGTGGGCTCCGAAAATGTGAGTGTTCAACAGGGTCCCAAGCAAAAACCAGCTCCCTTACTAACCTGAAGGGTGATTCTGGCCTCCTGTATCTGAACGTGGATTTCTCCTACTGACTTGAGAGAACGCTGGTGGATACTAATCTTAGTCTAGCCATCTCTGCCGTGCTGGTTTCTCTGTGCATTACATAAATGATGCAGGAAAAGGCAGATTATTAGCAGTCTATGAAATGATCAGATGTAAGAAGTTTAACGCGGTGCTTTTTAGTTTAAATGTTATAGCTGTTTGAGGGATCCAGCAGCATGAGTGATTAAAGTTAACTGGCTCCCCATTGCCCAAACTCTCCCGGAAGGCTTGGAAAAATGAGAGTTAGGGTTAGATATAAAAAGTCAAATAAACTCTAACATCTAACTCGGACTTTGCCCTGGCCTCCTGCTCATTTAGAATGATTTGATCATTATGTTCACTGAGAAAGTCAAATTAATAAGCTTGTTCTGCATGGTTAACTGCATGGGTCCAAAGACTCTGAGGCATAACTTAAATTTTTTTAGAGATTCCTGGAGGGAGGAAAGCCTAGGAAGTTAGGACTTGAAACATGGAGGCAATAGATATTCATGTTTGCTTCTAGTTTATCCTAGGGAATATTGATCATTTCCAAGGACTGATTTAGAAGTAGCACATCTGAGAAGATAATTGGAACATTTAATCTGCCTATCAGCAAAAGTGAAAGAAGCAGGGATTTCTTTTATTAATGTTTCATTTGAGATCAGCTGGTAAGATAATTTCATATTGAAACGGAGAGTGATCTAGAAGTAAGGTGAGTAAGAATGGATTATGTTTGCTTAATGTTCAGTTCACTTGCTGAAGGACATTAAGCTCCAAAAGTTTTTCCATATTAAAATATTTTTATTAGTTTCAGAAATTATAATATTACTATGTGGTTATCACTGGAAATTTTAACAATGCAGAAGTATATGGTGTAAAATGTAAAAGTCCTCTTTGAGACTCTCCTGCTTGCTGTTCCACACTTTGTAGGTATTCATGACAGTTTGGTGTATATCTTTCCTAACGTTTACCCTATGCACATGCAAATGTACTTTTAATAATAAAAATGTATCATATTATACATTCTATTCAATTAATTGGTTTTGGTTTATTTTCTTCTCTTGCTCTCTATATACACACATTCATATATATTTTTATATTGTTATTTACTCATCTGCCCTATTCTTTTTAACAACCATATTTTCTTTTTTAAAGATTTTATTTATTTGACAGAGACACAGCGAGAGAGGGAACACAAGCAGGGGGAGTGGGAGAGGGAGAAGCAGGCTCCCCACGGAGCAGGGAGCCTGTTGCGGGGCTCGATCCCAGGACCCTGGGATCATGACCTGAGCTGAAGGCAGACGCTTAACGACTGAGCCGCCCAGGCGCCCCAACAACCGTATTTTCTTTCTTTTTTTTTTAAGAGGGAGAGAGCATGCACGCACACACACTAGTGGGGTGAGGTGGGGCAGAGGGAGAGCGAGAGAGAGAATCTTAAGCAGGTTCCACACCCAGCATGGAGCCTGTCACCAGGCTTGATCTCACCAACCTGAGCACAAGACCTGAGCCAAAATCAAGAGTTGGCTGCTTAACCGACTGAGCCACCCAGGCACCCCCCCAACTGTATTTTCAATATTATGGCTGTACCATATTTTAAGAAACTAGGTCTCTTTTGACAGTTGTTTGTTTTTTGCTGTTACGAATCATTCTGTAACAGATATTCATTTACATTTGCCTTTGTACCCTTGTGCAGTGTACACATGCCAAGAATTGAAGTTGTAGGCTGGAAGAATAGGAAAATTTTGATGTGGCTAAAGCTCTCCAGTGGATGAGAATACCTGTTGACCCCCACACAGTGGATGATACCAGCCTTTTAAATCCAGTCAACAATAGAATACCATTCTATTATTTTAATCTGCATGTCTTGAATTATTAGCATTGTTGAGCATCTTCTCATGTTAATAGATTTTTCTCTTTTCCATGTTGTCTAAGTTCTGTAACCATTTTTGCATCAGTTTATCTTTTTCTTATTGATTTGTAAGAGTTCACTGAATCTGAGACAAATGCATTGTCTGTCACATGTACTGCAAATATATGTACCCATTTTCTTTCAGTTTCTGACTTTGTTTATAGTGTGTTTTGTCATTTCTTTTGCAGTTTATTTTTTTATTTTTATTTATTTTTTTTGAGAGGGAGAGAGAGAGTGCAAGTGAGGGAGGGGTGGGGCAGAGGGAGAGGGACAGAGACTATTAAGCAGGCTCCAAACCCACTGTGAGCCCTACTTGGGGCTTGATCTCATGATGCTGAGATCATGACCTTAGCCAAAATCAAGAGTTGGTCGCTCACCCAACTGAACTACCCAGGCGCCCCACTTTTGCAGTTTAAAGATTTATTTATTTATTTGAGAGAGAGAGTATTCATGAGAGTGTGCATGCATGGGGGGAGGGGCAGAGGGAGAGAATCTCCAAGCAGACTCTCCACTGAGTGTGGGGCCCGAATTTGGGGTTCGATCCCTTGACCCATGAGATCCCGACCTGAGCCAAAGCCAAGAGTTGGCTGCCCAATGGACTGAGCCACCCAGACTCCCTGCCCCCCACTTTTGCAGTATAAAAGAAATATTCCAGTTTGATGACTGAAGGCTAATTTTAGGTTCCTAAGTAGCATTTGGTTTGAGGGGCCTCTAGCCCCTGCCCATAGCAGTCCCCCTGCCAGGTGTGCCATGGTTTTCTCCTCCGGCAGGCTCTCCAAGATAACAGGAGCCCACTGAGTGCTTGTTTGTGGTGCTATTCGATTACTGTGTCCCTTACAGGCAATGTGTTTTAGTGGCAAGAGTATGGATTTAGATTTAGAAGTGCTTGGGTTTTATTTGTTATTTGTTTCTTTCTTTCCCTGCTGTATACCAATGGTGTGTGATTTTCGGTGGGTTTCACTCTTGAAGCAAGGATTATACCTGTAATGTCTCACAGGACTATTGTGATAGTCACAGGATATAATGAAAGCAAAATGACATAAGCTATAAAGGGCGTTGTACTTATTTTTATTATGTGACAGGTCTTTGAGGAAGACCACAGGAAGTTGTAGAAGTGTGACACTGTCTTCTCCCATGCCTCCCTATGCCCTGGGTCACACATTCTGAGTCTTATTAATTCTACTTGTATACTCATTTGTTTTTAAATTTATTGTTAAGTGAATGAATACTTTGAGGATTTTTTTTTTTTTTTAAGTAAGCTCCATACCCAATGTGGAGCTTGAACTCACGACCCTGAGATCAAGAGTCACATGCTCTACTGACTGAGCCAGCCAGGTGGCCCCTAATTTTACTTCTTAATAGACTGTGGAATTCTTCTCTTCCCTTCCATTCCTACTACAGTTGTCCTAATCCAAATCAGAGCTGGATCAAAGATGATTCAGCTTGGTAACTGACCAGGGTGCTGTATGATAAGGGAGTGCTAAAACAACTAGAAATATGAAATGGAGAAAATTGATTAGAAGTGACTAGGGGGGAGAGAGGTGAGACCCTGTCCCTCCCATCCCCCAGCAGGGCTGCTCTGAACTGTAGCATAGGGTGTGCACTGTACAACCAGCACACCATATGGGATGGTCCTGCCTGAAGGATATGCCCTTGTCAGATGGCCCCTAGGTCTGCTTGGAAGGAGGACAAGGTCTACTGAGTGTCATGGTTTGTTCTGTTGATCAGGGTATTTGGGGGCCAAATGCAGTTCTGAAGGGCAGCGGAAGAGAGGCTTCTTGGCCTCGTATTCCTTGAGCAGTTTCAGACGTGTCTCTAAATCAGTGTTGAGGGCGCCTGGGTGGCTCAGTTGGTTAAGTGACTGCCTTCGGCTCAGGTCATGATCCTGGAGTCCCGCATCGGGCTCCCTGCTCAGCAGGGAGTCTGCTTCTCCCTCTGACCCTCCCCCCTCTCATGTACTCTCTCTCATTCTCTCTCTCTCAAATGAGTAGAATCTTGAAAAAAAAAAAAATCAGTGTTGAACAAATATGTGAAGACCACTGGTTAAATAATACCCCAAATTATGAGCCCACATATCTCCATTCTGCCCTCATCTAAGTCTGTCCTAGTGCACATGGGTTTCTCCAGTTGTCCCCTCAGCCACACTCGTGTCCTCCCAAACAGTCCAAGCCATAGCCAGGCTGATCGGTAGGAAAGGGCAGCCTCATCATGTCACCTTCCTGCTGGAAAGCCTTTGGTGGATTTCTGTGGCTCTTAGGATGAAAACCCAAATCCTTAGCGTGGCCTAAGAGGCCCCATGAGGTGGGTCCTCTTTCCCCTCCCACCACATTGTTGCAGCGCTCCTGCGCAGGTCACCCCTTGTAATGGCCTGCTCCCACTCGTCTTTCCCTTGCTCCCTTGCTCACTGCTACTCAGCCTAAGCTCAGACTGAAGGCTGCCTCCACAGAGAGACCTTCCCTGACATCCCAGGCCGTCAGGTCCTCTGTCAGATGCTTTCTCTTTATAGCTTGCTCTTTTTGTAGCACTTAACGACCAGTAGTACGAACCACTTTGTTGTCTAATTTTTTGTGTCTTGTCACTCACCCTTGCTTAATGAGGACAGGCATTCTGTCTGTCATGTTCATTATTGTATCCTTAGCAGCTAGAAATACATCTTGTATACACTAGACACCCAGAATTGATTTGGGGCAAGATATATCAATACTTGTGGCAATTTGGGAAATTTAAATGGGACCAGGCTTTTGTCCTGCCGGAATCTGGGCATTTGCCAGGCAAGTGGGGCCTTTGCAAAGGAGGGGCCTCCTTTGGCTGAGAAGGACATCATCTGCAGGCCTGTAAACATACGTAGCCTACGAATGGTTCCACCTACCCTAACGCTGCCTTTTTAATGACGTCTTATCTCTTTCAAGGCCACCTGGACCCCAACATCTTATGGTGATGGTTCCTCTTCCTGTTTTGTGTCTTTGTTTCTAATCTGACTTGATGAATGGGAAAGGATCGAAGCTGGGTATCAGGAAACCCCCACCACCATCCTTGCCCCCTGGGCTTGGGAAAGAATTTAAAGTCCTGAGCTATGACCCTATGGATATGCTACTCCTCTGGCAGGGGATTTTGAGATGACTCTACTGCTAATGAAATTAGGCTTCTTCTCTCATTTGATCCAAGAGTCAAATTTTCAAGTAGTCTTCAGCTTTCAAGTTTGAAAGCACGTGCCACTTCCTCTTTCATTGCCTTGCAGGAAACTCAGCAGGTTGAAGACGCAAATTGCTCTTGCCCAGAACCCTGCCAAAATTCTCTGCTGCATATAGTGAAGACCATCAATACTAGGAAAATGGAAGAGAGCGAGTTAAGTGCCCAGGATGCCAGACTCTAGCTTTGCCATCGGCTCAGGAATTTAGACAGAACTGGGTTAGATGTTCCCTAGATGCTTACGTAACACTACTTGCTGAGTGGATCGAAGAACTCTATGTTTACTCTGTCTTATCTTCATGGTCATTTCCTTTATCCAGGGACTTAAGTATTTTTTTTTTTAATTTCTCATTTATTTTTTAAAGGCTTTTGAAGTTTCTTGTGAAGTTTTAGAGCGAGGGTGCCGGTTAACTGTGTTTGCTCAGCATCAATTAAAACCTTTTCCATGTCAAAGACTATATGGGCCTTGTTTTACCTAGGTATTGTTTCTTAAAGCTCTTTGTACATCTTTTTTTCTCTCTGATCTCCTAAATTGCTTGCTTTGTTGAACTGCAAAGGAAATGCAATTTCCTGTTAATTGTGTCCTTTGAGCTATCTACAAGATTCTGCAAGTTTGGGAGAAAGAGGTTTAGGAAATGTGCCTTGGCTTGATAGTGCCGTCCCCAGGAACATTCTTATTAAAGTACTTTTGAATGAAGCAGTCAAGCATCTTTCATCCTGGGACGTTAAATTGTATGTAGGGAGTTATTTAATTGTTAGGAGCACAAATGCTTGTTGTTATGCTGGGTGGGGGAGCACATTCATTTTCCTTATTGACTCTCAGGTTAAGAATACATGCATTTTTTATTAGCTAAGCATTTACATCCTCAGCCTGCTAAATAAGAAAAGCAAGTGGGGCTGGCCCTGCATGATACTGCATTTATACAAAATCATTTCACTCTCTGGGAAGAGAGTTGGAAATCAAGAATGAAGGTGATGGTTAATTTTGCGCAGCTGCAGAGTCTTGGCTCTATATCATATTTGTTCTGGTGATGCATCCTGGTTGTTAGATATGAGTCATTAAGGCTAGTTCATATCCAGAGTTTGAAGAATTGGACTTCATGTCTCCATGACAGGAGTGTCGAAGAATTTATGGTTATAATTATTTATTTATTTTTTAAAAAGATTTATTTAGTTATTTGAGAGAGAGAGAGAGGGAGGGAGAGAGAGAGAGGAAGTGTGCATGTACCGTAGTGGGGTAGGGGTAGGTGCAGATGGAGAGGGAGAGAGAATCCCAAGCAGACTCCCAACTGAGCACGGGGCCCTGGGTGGGGGGCAGGGCTTGATCTCATGACCCATGAGATCATGACCTGAGCCGAAATCACGAGAGTCAGATGCTTAACCAACTGAGCCACCCCGGCGCCCCTATGGTTATGTTTTAAAACCACCACAGGTTTGTATTGTAATGTCCCCTGTACTTCCTTCATTGCTTCATTGAGCTATTTTATCCAAAGGCAGCCCAGCAAAATAAGTCAGAGACTGGCAGAGGCATGGTGTGTTCATGGGCTTACCTTTGCAGAGTTAGTGACACGTCGAGGGCATGAGGTGAGGGAGGAGGCAGGTTGTGCAGGAAATGAGGGTGGCTGCTTAGGAGAGCTGCTCCAGGAAAGACCTGGTTTAGGTTCTCTACTTAGGCCTGTGTTTTCCAAATGGTGGTGACCTTACGCCCTAAGTCATTTGAGGGAGTGTCGGGGTAAAATAGGGGCTATTCCTAGAAGGCCAGTTTTACTCAAGGATGTTTGGGAACTCTTATGAGGAAGTTGAAGATGTAGTTTCTCATATATATATATATTTTTTGGATAAAAAAATCTATAAAGGATTTGAGCATGGGATTTAGGAGGGTGGAGTTGCACACTTGAAAGGATTGCTGTTGCGGTCAGTACTGAGAAGGGGAGAGGGTGAGGTAGGTCCGTGGCACTAGCTAGCCTCCAGGATGTCATTTAAAAGGTTATGGAGAGAGCCAGGGTAGGAGATAAAGGACTGAGTAGGCTGTGTAGTGTAGGAGAATAGAGAGAAATCCGTAGTGACAATGCGTCTAGCTTCAGCCAGGGGGCGGTTAGTGATGCCATCCATTCACGAGAATAAAACCAGGTGGAGAACAATGTATAGGTGGGTGTGAAACATTTCTTTTTCTTTGCTGTATTCGACACTTTCACATCTGGGGCCTTACTGACACTGGAGAGGCTAGCTCTCCTGGGGTTAGCTAATTCCTACTGATAGTTAGCAACCCACCTGTTAGCATGCTTTTCATATACCAATCAACCAATCCCAAATTCTCACCCCCAACACCTCCTTTATCAGTCTCTCACACCTGGGTTACTATTCACCTGCCCTAATCACCCCAAGGCCAAGTACCAGACAGCTAAAAACAGGCTCTAAGCCCCAGAGCCTGCTAAAATGATCCAAACTAGACAACCTAAACTTGCTCACTGTGCTTTGCCTGCTCCTTCCTATGGAAACCGCACTAAAGGTTCTTGCCCTTATTCGACCCCCCACCCACACCCAACTCAATCCCTCCGCCTCCTGACTGAGCCCTGTGCTTCCCTGTGTGACTTCCCTGCAGCACAGTGCCTCCCGTGGGAACTAGAGAGTATAGAGAACTTCTGCCTTCATGACAGTCATTTCTGTGTCTGTGTCTCTTACATACACAATAGGATTTAAAAACAAATCCCAGGTACACTTAAAACAGTGGGGCTGGTGGAGAGTTTTATTTTACACTTGAAGTGTTAGGGTCCTGGGATATCTGGATGGAGATGCCTGGGAGTAATCAGACACAAGGACTGGGACTTCAAGGGAAAAATGTCCCCATATTTCCTTACCATTGTGTCTCATAGGGTTGCTCTGGAAAATAGGTGAGCTTATGTAGGAGAAGGGGCTATGAGGATTATGAAGTACTACTAAATAAAAAGTAATCTTATCACTTTCCTTTACAGTCTAGGGCTGTGTGCTGTTGAAATACTGTACTTCACTGAGAGTAAGTGAAAAAGGAATTTTGCCATATCCATTTGTTTTTGAATCTCTCCAGACAGAAACTTTTACAGGAGTTCCACTGGCTGAATATCACTGGCTTGGGTTTGATTTTTAAAAGGGGAGCCTGTCCTACCAACAGAAAAGGGGACTGTTAGGAAGTGAATATTTTTCTTTGTTATGATCCAGAGTTAGTAATTGGAGGTGTAAAATAAGAGTACATTAACCATGACAGCATAAAATCAAGATTTGGATTTCCTTTCTTGGAAACTAAGCTGTGTGATATAAGGGAGAAGGATGGTGGTATAAGGGAGAGAGCTAGCTAGCTTCCTTGTTCAGGGAAGCCTTGTAATTACAAGATGGCTGCTGCAGCTCCAGCCATCAAATCTACATTCAGATAGTAGGAAGGGTTAAGAACAAAAGGGAACCTGTTAATTGAATCAGCCCCCTTTTAAAATACCTTTCATAGAAATACACTCA
>NC_138369.1:95284090-95368637 GCF_054177405.1 Leptonychotes weddellii | reverse complement strand
ACTGTTTTCCAGAGTGGCTGCACCAGCTTGCATTCCCACCAACAGTGTAGGAGGGTTCGGCTGGGAAATATTTTTAAGCTGGGCACATGGCCATGTGCTTGTAGAAGCAATGAGAGTATCTGCCAGAGGTAAAAAAACAAAACAAAACCACCTTACACTCTTTTGTATAGATTGATTGCTGATCACCATAAACTCATCTTTGTTATCAATAATGGGGCCTGCAAATATGCATTTCTGATCACGTGGGCCATTATTTTTAGGAAAACACATAACAAAATAAAGCCAAAATACATACTTCCCTGGATGAAATGATTTCTGGGATTCCCAGTGTTTGAGAACCATTTTACCAGGAGAATTTGTTTTCCTTATCCCATAGACAGAGATAGCAAGAGCAGGAACACAAGCAGGGGGAGTGGGAGAAGCAGGCTTCCCGCAGAGCAGGGAGCCTGATGCAGGGCTTGATCCCAGGACCCTGGGATCATGACCTGAGCTGAAGGCAGACGCTTAACGACTGAGCCACCCAGGCGTCCCTTCCTTATCCCATAGAAATTCAAACACTACAGCTAAAGTTCTTGTATGTGAGAGCAGTTCTCCATGTGAGTTTTCGGCCATTATCCAATCAAGTGCCTGACACCATCCAAATTGGACAAAGAATAGGTGTGCATTCTGCTCCCTGTTTTGTAATTGGGTTAGCTAATTATCATGGAATTTTTTTTAAATGCTTGTTTGCCTAAAGCCTTACCTTCCTGAAACAGAAAATAGGATGTTTGGTCCTAGTTCTACATTGAGTTCTAATTCCCTGATTATTTAAAAAGCCCAAACATAAATTTAATGTCCAGAAGAGATGAGGCAAAAGGCAAAATTCTCTACTAGTTAGTATGGGAGATAGACAGTCATTTAGAATAAATTGTTAGATTAATCATGAGGGATGAGGAGGGCTTTAGATCAGTGATTCTTAAAGCATATTCCCATAAAACAAAACAAAATTTGGTGAGCTACACTAAGGTTAGTTTGTTGAAATTCCTGTAATGGAGGTTCCCCCAACATCCACTACACCAACTGGAGAAAAATCTAAGTTAGTGGAAGGATATTCTCATGCTTTAAAAAAAAAGCTTTTTTTGGTGTCTGTTTTCACTTAAATACAGACTACTGACAAAGGAACAGGTAGCCAACAATATTAATGTGGAAAACTCAAATAGTTGATCATATTTGGTTGATTTCTTTGTTGACATTCTAACTGACTGCCTGCTTTGTAATGACAACTGGGGTGTGTGTGTGTGTGTGTGTGTGTGTGATGGAGTTAGGTGTATGAGGACTCCTCAAAGAGCCTGGGTTGTGTCCCAGAAAGAACACTGTGCCCCGGTGTTGCTCGGCCCCCCATCCCACTGTACACTGATAGTCTCTCCCAGCTTGAGGGTGCAGCTTCCTGTGACCCTTAATCGGGAAATGCACTTAATCTCTGAGTGCCGCAGGACTATTCCTTTATTAAAATGATACACGGTAGAAGTCTTCAGGATGCCATTTATTTTTACCTTTGTCTTTTTTAAATTGGCTATTGGTGGAGAGTTTAGAAACTACATGCCCCTGAGATCAAGACTCGCATGCTCTACCGACTGAGCCAGCCAGTTGCCCCCTGCCCCGCCCCCCGCCCCCCAACCAAGGCTCCTTTCAGTGGAAGTGATGGTGCCCTTGCTGGTATAAAGTTTCATCTCAAAGTTGTAAATAAGTTGTAATGAACATGTTTTAGAAAGTACAGTCATGTTCTGGCATGCATTGATAAAGAGCTGTGTAACTTGTGAGCAAGTTACACAAACAGTTATGAAGTGAATTAGACAACTTAGGGTGAAATCAGTCAGAATAGAGATGACATAGCTGCAGACTGTAGAATGCTCAAGACCATTTTAGTTTGTGTCAAAGCCTGGCCCACCAAACAGACACGGAGCATTTCCTCCTTACGTGTCTCTGAAGTGCACTGAGCTGGCTGGAGACTGCCGCACGCCGTAAAAAGTGAAGAGGTCACTGGATGCACCAGCTGCAAGTGAACAGCAGCTGAAGCAGACGGAAGAATGACCGATCTCCGGACCAAGTAGCTGCCCACCTCATTTCCCTGGCTAGCTTGCAGATACTGCCTTGTTTGTTGGGGAAAAAAGAAAAGAAAGAAAGAAAAAAGAAAATGGTAGCACAAAAGGAAAAAAGTGGTGGTGGAAACCGCATGGAGGAGCCTGCAATTTACCTTGAGTGAATGTTTTCCTTCTTTCATTGTATTAAAGGATGTAACGATTTCAAATCCAAAGTCACATCTGCGCCTTGGGAAGTAGTTCCTCGTGGGTGCTGGAATCCTCTGCCACCACTTGCTGGTGGTGTGACCTTGGGGAAGTTACTTAGCTTATTGATGCCTCAAAATCCTCTGCTGAATGTAGAGCGAATAGTAGCATCTATTCATAGGGTGGTTTTGATTATTAAATGACTCCAAGCATGCCAAGCGCTGTGAATGGTGTATTGTGAGTACATATTAAGTGCTCAATAAATTTTAGCTATTCTTTTTTTTTTAAAAAAATTATTGTTAAAGCTTTTGCTATTTTTGTAACTGGAACCCATTTCTTAGTGCGCAATCCTTCAGCAGCTGGTGAGTCTTTGAATTAGAGGTTTTACTAAGATTTTTGGCTGATCTAAATAGGATTAATTTCTGGCTCAGTGTTTAATAACTTCTGTGCCAGAGAAGCAATAGTTGTTTCTGAGGGTTTAATATGAATTTTCAATTAGCAGGATTCAGGTGCCCTAAGATTGAGTTTTGAGGAGGATCTCCCCCCTGCCTTCAAATTTTGACCATAAAATGGATCAAGCTTAATTAGGGAACATTTGGTTTATTATGCGAATAGAAATATGAGGCAGTCTAACATTTATGACCATTCAAGTCTAAGATAAGATCTATAAAGGATCTATAGGCAGCACTGACTTGAGTTATTAAGATTTTTAATTAAAAAAAAAAATGGCCAGGGCCAGTGAAATAATCTTAAAAGATGTTGTTTTTATGGTTTATTTTTCAGATTGAAAGTCAGCTTTGAAAATGTATTCCAAGACACGCACCTGCTACGGGGCTCAAGTAGTTGTAGAAAGCAGAGTTCATTCTTACCTCAGAGCCATGATGGTCCCCATTTCAGTACCTGACTTCTGCTCTACCTCTCTTTAGCCAGCTTAATATTCAGTTATATTTAGAAGAAGCGTGGAGAGCTGCAAATCTTAAGGGATTTAGAAAGATTTTGTGAAATTAGCAAAAGTATCTGCAACGAATTTCATTTGTTGAAATTTACTTTCAGAGGCTTAGGAAAGGATCTGCAACATTCAGGGAGAAATGTTAGAGAGAGTGCTAAAAGATCAGTAGTGTGATACTGTCCTGGGTGATTCTGAAACACGGCACTGTTAAATAATGGAAGCTCCCTGGTGACTTAATCTCTAGTCTTCATGATTTAATTACATAATCATGGAGCTTTTGGACTAACAGACTAATAATTTATTGTACTGGGGTGACAAAGAATGAGTTTTCATGTAATGTTTAGAGATCTTACATAAAACATGACCTTTTGAAGAGAAATAGCCCATCTGTTTAAATTATGCCAGCAAGCAGCATCACACATTAGCAACAGATACTTCCCTGGGACCATGGGCTGTTGGATTACCATAAAAACCTTCTCATGGCCCTCTGCACCATTCCAACCCATTCTCTCTCTCAGCCAGGGAGTGTCTGTAAAGATGAATTCATGGGTCCCTCTGCTTAAGGCCCTTCAGTGGCTCCTAGAGTCCTCAAAGGAAGTCCAGACTGTTACTGCATCCTTTCTCTTCAATTCTTAATTTTATTCTACCCCCCCATCCCCCATTTTATTATTCAGACATCTTGGGTACTGAGTCAGCTCAAGGAACTCAAAGATGGCCAGGCTGGAGCTGGATGCATAGGAATCCAAGAGACTGGAGCTGGATGCATAGGAAATCTTTGAGGCCCCAGCTCTGATTCCTGGGGCTCTCCCTGCCATCTGGCTCATTCTCTTTTTCTGCTTTGGCATGCTTGCAGATGGCCACCCCCAAATCCCTGGCCTAGATCTCTTCCCTGCAAGTGATCAGCTGAGATAGGGACTAGCTTCTCAGGCCCTATTGCATGTTCCTGGGAAAGTGAATCTGACTGACTAGAGTAAGATGGGCTCCTTGTTATTCCTCTGAGCCTGGGGGGGATGGTCCATGGGTAGTATTGGCTATGAAAGCAGGCTGTTATTTTGCTGGATAGGAGTGTTCAAAGTGCTCTGAGATAAAACCATTTCCGATATTCAACATTTGATATCTCCCCACCCCTGCCAGTTACTCTCAGATATCTTTTTTTTTTATAAAGATTTTATTTATTTGAGAGAGAAAGAATGAGACAGAGAGAGCATGAGAGGGGGGAGGGTCAGAGGGAGAAGCAGACTCCCTGCCGAGCGGGGAGCCCAATGCAGGACTCCATCCCAGGACTCCAGGATCGTGACCCTGAGCTGAAGGCAGTCGCTTAACCAACTGAGCCACCCAGGTGCCCTACTCTCAGATATCTTTAAATAGACTTGGGCTTTTGTCTTTGGTATCAAGAACTGTGATTGCCATCTGCATGGTTTCTTTATGAGAAGCTTTTAAAGCAACCAAGAATTTACTTTTCCAACCATGTTATATATCTTGTGAATTTTTTCATTTACTTCTCCATTTGTTTAACAAACATTTATTCTCTAGGTTATTTAAGGTGCTCTAATATACAGATGCATGGAATATGATCATATGTAGTTTATGGTCTAATTCATTTTTTGGAGGAAACTAATGTTACATATTTATTTATTATTTATTTATTTATTTTCTAATGTTACATATTTAAACTGTATTTACTTGCTTGTCCAGGGTTATAATCCTTTATTCATTAACATTTTCCCCCAGATCTGTCCGAGGATTATGGTGGACAGTCAAATTCTTTCATCATTTGCTTGTATAGATGCCTCTGACTTACTTAGGAGTTTTTATTCATTCTAGTTATATGTAGGAAAATAGATGTGTTCGGAAAATAGAAAATTTCTGACAGCAACATTGCATGACACTGAGTTTGACATTAATTAAATAACAGGAGATAGATTTTGTGTAATCTGGGAAGCTGGAGGCTTTAAGATTATGAACACGGAAACTTACCCAAATCATTTCTAGAGTTGGAGGTAGCTCAAAGTTCAAGTTTTGACAATAAACATGCACATGCAAAGAGAAAAATCAGAAAAATCATAGCCTAAATTCAAAAGGAAGTCACAGCTGGCTGCTCCAAAAAAAGAGAGGTGAGCTTTGCAGGCAAAGTCAGCTATAGAGCATGTCCAAAGTATGGGTAGCAGAGTCTAAAACAGACGGAGTTTCACCTCTCTCTTTAATTAGTCTTCCATTTAACTCTTTGTGAGAACTGCTACTGGTGGTGGGTCTTGTACATGGCCGAAGGTTTAGCATTGTATTTTTAAAGTTCGGTAATGTTGAAGGGCTTAAATCCCTAGATTTCTTCGGGTGATAATGGATGAAAAGTAGTAGACCTCAAGACCAGTAGATGAACCTATTTTGTTAAATATTTGAAACCACTTTCTCCTGTAATGAGGGAGGGAGCATACTTGAACTTGAGTTCCTAAAATGGAATACTTAAAAAACATTTGGAAAAGTGTGCCATGATAACCAATGGGAAGTAAATAAGGAGAAGTAAGCCACCCACTAACAAATGCCATCAGTGGATGTGCTCAAGTTCAGCATGATTTTTTTACTCTCAAGCTTCAATTTGAAAATCAGTTTAGCATTCTTAACCTGGTTTCCTTTGTGCTCTGGTTCGAGCTCCCAGGGGATGTCTGGGAGCTTTTCATAAGAAGATGGCATGTTAATAATTGCATAAAGCTTCATCCAAGAGCTCAATTTGAATACATTTTGAGATGGAATGTTATTTTTGCAGTTGGTGATTTGAAAGGTTACTTTAAATCCACTGAGTAAACATACCCAAGTAGGTGAGAGGTTCTTTGGTTATGAAAATGTGCTACTGATGTATGCTAATCATGGCAAAGGTAATCTCCTAATTTTCAATATTAACTAAGTCTGTCCTGTCCTTCTTTATGGAGAGATACAAGAATTAATTAATAGAATTTTTTTTAAAGATTTTATTTATTTATTTGACAGAGAGAGACACAGCGAGAGCAGGAACACAAGCAGGGGGAGTGGGAGAGGGAGAAGCAGGCTTCCCGCGGAGCAGGGAGCCCGATGCGGGGCTCGATCCCAGGACCCTGGGATCATGACCTGAGCCGAAGGCAGATGCTCAACGACTGAGCCACCCAGGCTCCCCAATTAATAGGATTTCTGTCTGAGAAAATAAATATGATAAGATGTGGGACTATATACAAAACACATTTCCATAGACCAAGAGCTGAAGTGCTAATTGAATATAGGTGATCTTCCTGTTTGAAGGAAAATGTAATATAAACTTAGAATCCACTCCTTAATGGACAATGACATTTTGCTCATTGTAAAGACTTCTCTCATCTTGAGGTAGGACAGGATCTAACATGTTTTTTCCAGTAATGCTGATCTGTCAAATTCATACCCAATTTTCTCCTACTCCTACTCCTTTTTCTTTTTCTTTCTTTCTTTTTTTTTTTAAACTATATGTTGTGTTCAGGTGCCTAGCCAAATGTAAAGGTCTGAACTCTTCTGGATCTGACTAGTTGACCAGATAGATAATGGGTCTCTGTCCTAGGGATCATTTGTTCTAGCCAGTTTTATTTTATAATGCAGTTTTTACATTCAAGGAAATTGTACAATGTTCAGACCACATACTTAGCTCTAAAAGTCCTAGACCTTAATTTGGCTTGGAGGAAAAAGCTGCTGAGATTTGTTATGACAGTTGAAGATAAAATTTAAATTGTTCTATGTATAACACTTAAACAAAAGTTAGACAAATTGCATAGAGCAGTCTGTCTCTGGTGAATTCTTTTTTTTTTTTTTTTTTTAATTTTCAAGCCATTGTGGACTGATAATTTTGTAGAATATAATAAAGATCAACTACTACTACTAAAAACCAAGACACAAGAAATTCCAAATTTTGGGGCGCCTGGGTGGCTCAGTTGGTTAAGCGACTGCCTTTGGCTCAGGTCATGTTCCCTGGGATCGAGCCCCACGTCTGGCTCCTTGCTCGGCGGGGAGCCTGCTTCTCCCTCTCCCCCTGCTGCTTCCCCTGCTTATGCTCTCTCTCTCTGTCAAATAAATAAATAAAAATTCTTAAAAAAAAAAAAAAGTTCCAAACTTTTCTTAGATTTAACACATATAAAATTAACCTGTCAAATGTTATAGAAGTGTCTAAATTCTTTCAGTTTCTTCACTCATTTCATTTTGGGCCCATTACAGCCAGTTTGCAGACTAGGGTAGGTCCTGGGATTACACTTTGAAACACCAAATCTAATTACTCAGTTGAGGGTGCAAAAGTTAAATCCTGTCTAGAAGCTTCTATATGGAAAACTTCCTAGAATTGTATTTTGATCTAAAGTTGCTATATTAATAGTTGCACAACAGCGGCCTCCTTTTTTCTGACAGATCCTCAGTCAGGTAAATCCTATTCAAGGGAAGTCAGTGTCTGCCCCATCTGGGTGAACCTTGGTTAGTCTCCTTTCTCCAGTTTCCTCCAAATGATTGGTGTAGGTGGGGACCAATTTTGGTCAATGAGATATGAGGGAAATTGGTGTACTTCTGAGAAAATTTTCTTCTTAAGAAAAAAGATACAAAGAAATAACACAAGGATGTGATGCCTGGAGCTACCACAGCCATCTGGTAACCTATCAGTTTAGGAAGAAACTTGGGTTTTTAATGAATTCTTGAACTGCTAAGTAAATTAGCCATGTTACTACCTTCCAAACTTTTCATCATGTGGGGTTGAAAAAACTATTGTCTAAGCAATGTGTAGTTGATCCTTTTCTTACTTGCAGCGTAAAGCTTGCAAACAGTAATTTAAGAGTAGTTGAATGCATAAATTTTAATAATGAGTTTAGTTTTTAAGGAAAAGCAATAACTGATGAGATGCTTAAAAATCAGTTTTCCATGCAGCAGTCTACCCAAGGCATGGTTTTTTATCAGGTGGCAGTTCCTAGATTTGTGGGCAAAAAGCCTACAAGGAATAAATGGATCTCTCGGATTTGTTTTGCAAGTCAACCATTTTAAGCAGCACATGTAATAAAAACAAAAACAAAAGCAGAAACACCCAAAGTGTACTGTAGCTGGAAAGGCTGTTTTGTTTTGAGATATGGGGCATTTCTAACCTTTGGGACTGGATAGGTTAAAATGAAGTCTGACTCTTTTGAGTGTTGACGCAAATGTACATAATACTCTCAGAGCAGGCTGTAGGATTTAGATTATCAGTAACTGCTTGAAGCAGCTCTGACGGAAGGGTTGTACGGTCTTTCTTTTCTTCCCCTTGGGCACTCTGCTCCCTGCCTCTAAGTGTACTGAAATGCCTAGATGGAGGAAGATAGAAACTGCAGGGCTTGAGGAATACCAAGTGGTATAAAAAGAGCTACCACAAGAACATTTTGGAAGTTGGAGTGTTTGAGAAGTGGATGAAAAGGAGAAAGGAGATGGAGGCCAAGTGAGGCCATGTAAGCGTGGCAGGCCTTAGAGCTGTGAGATTTTAATTTTTTAAATTATGAAGCGGCTCTTTAAAAGTCTGACATTATTATGTACCGGGTATTGTTCTAAGCATTTTTCTTAATTCATTTAATCCTGAATGAAGCAGATACCATTATCATGCCTATTATCATGTTACAGATGAAGGAAGTGAGTCCAGGGAAGTTAATAACTTGCCTGAGATCTACCACCTCCCTAGTCTATGCTCTTACCATCAACTATACTCACCCTGCATGGACAAGTACAGAGAATAGTATAAGAATAACCCAGGTAGCCAATGTTCCACTCTGTCATTTAAAGGGATACAACAGGGGCGCCTGGGTGGCTCAGTCGGTTGGCCGTCTGCCTTTGGCTCAGGTCACGATCCCAGGGTTCTGGGATCGAGCCCCAAGTCGGACTCCCTGCTCAGCGGGGAATCTCCTTCTCCCTCTTCCCCTCCACTGACTTGTGCTTGCTCTCTTCCTCTCTCAAATAAATAAGTAAAATCTTACAAAAATAAATAAATAAAGAGATACAACATTACACAACTAGTTGGTCCCTGAGCACCTCTCCCTGCTCCCTTCTGCTCCCCTCCCCCCGCTTTCCGTCTGTGATCTTTCTTTCTCTGGCATGAGATTTAGTTCAGTTTTCGGCAGAGAGGCTCCATCTACTTTTTCATACCTCTCCGGGCCCTGCTTAAGCAGCAGTTCTGAAAGCGACTGGCAGTGGTTTTCTCCTTCCTGAACCCAGAGCCACACCTCAGCTCTGAACCTTAGACAGTGAGCCTACCTCTGGACCTCCATTCTAGGGTGGTTCCTTTTAGCCTTCATTTGATGCTCATTTCCCTGCAAGTGGCCGCAATGCCCCCACTGCCCACTGCTGGTCCTGGTGACCTGCTGCCCAAGATTCAGTCCCTCCTATCACTGTGAGTCTTAAATAAGGGAAAATGAGAAGGGTGATTCCACTATTGGTCTTGTGATTTGGGGGGGAAAGAGGCTGCTCTTGTTTAGAGCTCTCATGGACAGTGCTTATTCCTTATTCATTTAGGAAGGATATGTGAAATTATTTTAACATTAATTTGATATTGAAATGCAAGTTTTCTGGGCGCCTGGGTGTCTCAGTCGGTTAAGCGTCTGCCTTCGGCTCAGGTCATGATCCCAAGGTCCTGGGATCGAGCCCCGCATCGGCTCCCTGCTCAACAGGGGGCCTGCTTCTCCCTCTGACCCTCCCGCCTCTCATGCTCTCTCTTTCTCTGAAATAAATAAATAAAATCTTAAAAAAAAAAAAAAAAGAAATGCAAGTTTTCCTACAGCCCTAAGGTGATAAGCAGTGGAAAGTTAAAAGGTCTTCTTTAGGATTATTGATTAATACTGTTCAAACATCTCAAAGGAATTTGGAGAAGATACAGATTTTAGCCCATAACCTCCTAAACATATGTTTACCTTAAGTAAATAAATTTTAAAAAATGATGGAGTCAGGAATGCATCAGCCTGGAGTCTGTGTTATAATTTATCCTTTGATGTATTCATCAACTATTTATTGAGTTTTCATTGGCAGGTATGGGGGGATATAGCAGTAATAAAAACATAAAAATTCTTAGCCTCATGGAACTTACATTCTAGTGGGAGAGACAGATAATAAAATAAACAAGTAAGATCATGACATTTAAAATATGTAGCTGTTTAGGGCATTTGCATTTTTGCACTGTCGTATATTTGAGGAGGTGGGCATCTCAACAGTGGGCAACTCTTGGTACTTTCAGCCGTAGGAGCTATGGACCACTGTCTACCCTCAAGGGTGATCCTTTGCATGTTCACACTTCCTGCTCCTACTTCCGTCTGGTCCCATCAGTAGAACTGACCATTGTAAACAAGGAAATAAGAGGTTTTCACACTCAAGGAGGGGGAAATGCTGAGTCTGGAAATATTTTATGGTAGCCTGTTATCATCATTGGCAATATTAGCACGTAGAAGTAAAAATGATTTTCCTTTTCCAGGGAAGAATTTTGATGTATGTGTGTCTAAGTGGGCCAGGGAAAGGAAGTCAGCCTAGGAATCTGGCAAGTTGAAAATGAACTTTTTTTTTTTAAGATTTATTTATTTATTTGAGAGGGAAAAAAATGGGTGGGGCAGGGGCAGAGGGAGAGAATCTCGAGAAGACTCCCCTCTGAACTCAGAGCCCGACTCCAGCTCAATCTCTTGACTCTGAGCTTAGGACCTGGGCCAAAATCATGAGTCAGGGGCTTAATGGACCGAGCCACCCAGATGCCCTGGAAATGAACATGTTATTAATATCAAAAATCCAAATGGAGATTACTTCCCTAATGTGATTGCCATGAGTATTCATAATATTCATATTACAGATCATGTGCAGATTGTCCTCTTTAGTTTATTAATAAAAGATTCCCATAAATCAAATAAAACTTTAAGAAAACCTGCCTGCCTGTCTTCCTTCATTCTTTTTATTTCATTTCATTCATTTTTTTATTCTTATTTTTACATATTTTTTTTCATTCATTCTTTTCATTTTAAATAAACTGCACCAGGAACATTTTTTTCCTAAGATCTTCCTTTAAGCAGAGCTCTTAAAAATCTTTTGTGATCCAACATTTTAAAATGCCTACAAGGGCATGGCTTTTTAGAGATAAGTTAAATTGACTTAGACCTCGCTGTCTCAGAATAAGAAGAGAAAGCTGAAAATCGTATTTTAAAACTGCATTTTTTTTCTGGGAAATCGCTAATCTCCAATGATAAACTGCTTTACAGCTGATTTGTTCATGGATGTGATGGTGGCTTTAGAAGGTAATATACTTGATTCAGTTGCTCTGAATAATTCCAAATCCTGGATTAAATCATGGTAATTGATTTAAAGAAGATATGACTTTTTTGTTGCAATGAAGATGGAGGGAGTAGCGTGTGCTAAAGTGGATTGGAGTAAGGTATTTTTTGACTACAAATCGGCTGGTTCTGTGGGGTTTCCACCTGGAGCGTTTTGGTAGCTGGACTATTTCTGCCACCACGAACAGCCCTTTTCCAACACAGTAATTATCATTTGCTGAGGTGGCCCTCTCAAGTCACATCCTCCATACGACAGGGCTGATGGTCCCTGTGGAACTACTGGAAACTGCTGTAGGTGAGTCAGGTTGGCCAGTGTGGCTAAAACCTTGGATCCCCACATTGCAAAGCACAGAAGGAAGGGAACATTGGTCAGAAAGGTGATTTCAGTTAAATGAAACTTGTTGATTATTTTTACGTTCCTGAGTTGAGAACTTTAAAACAAAACAGAGTCCATTGGTCACTTGTTCACCTAGGATGGACTTGCTTAAATGGCCCATAGTGGTAATTGTTTCCTAAATGCTGACAGATGCTTTTGCATTATTCATCAAAAGTTTCTTCTATCATTAGAATCACACTGCTTTCACAGTGCTGCAAATATTTTCTGAGATTTGAAGAAGATGTAGGCCTCATTGGTGCTTTTTTATCTTTCAGATGAGGATTGTCGGGATAAGTTCTGATGTTTGAATTGCCCTTGTTCTGCTAGAGGAGAAGAATTTCTGATTACAGTGGTTATCAGCAATTGGAGTGCTGAATCAGTTGCACAAATTCAAAATAGCATGCAGACTGGGACATAATTGTCCTGTGAATAGATCTTTAGGGAAGCAGCCTTATGGGATGAGGGTCTGTATGTTGTTCATTCCTGTACTGAATATTGTGACCCAGGCAAGGTGAGTAGGCATCCTGGGAAGGCTTGTGCATCTCCTGGCTATTGACTTGTACTGCTGCTGCAAGTGCAGCGTTTTTAACTCAAGTCCTATTGCTTCAAGTGCATGCATCATGTTCAAATACAGCATACCTTGCATTTAGCAACAATCTTAGCATTATAGGGGGGCCGATATAATCACTTATATGCAAGAGCACCGTCCCATTTTTAATGCTTGTAATTTGTTTGTTGGCTCTCTATTCTGGGTCTACTCTGTGTTCTTGTGAGTTTACCAAATTACCAGAATTGTTTTCTATGTCATGCTTAGTTCTGGCTCTATGCCAGGCATGTAGGACATAAATGTGGACAGCATAATTTTTTTTTTTTCCCTTGAGAAAGGTGGGGAGGGGCAGAGGGAGAGGGAGAGAGAGAATCTTAAGTAGGCTCTCTGCTCAGCAGGGAGCCCGATGCAGGGTTCAGTCTCACAACCCTGAGATCACAACCTGAGCCGAAATCAAGAGTCGGATGCTTAACCGACTGAGCCACCCAGGAACCCCTGGACCAGTATAGTTTTTGATAATAAATTTAGATCTGAATTTTAGGGTTAGATAAATAAATAACCTTTAGAAATAACACAGATATTTTTCCCTTAAAAATTAAAAATTCGAAGTTGTTTTGTGGTGAGTGATGAAGAATATTTTGAATTCTAAAATTCTCCATCATGTTAAAGCATTTTACTATTTGTCTTTTAATTTTCAAATCTTTTTTCAATTCTTATTCTATATGGGCAAATAGCATATTAGATAGTTTAAAAAATTAAGTTTTAATTTTAATTTAGTTATTTAATTTTATTATTTTATTATTTATTTATTTGTAAAGATTTTATTTATTTGACAGAGAGACAGTGAGAGAGGGAACACAAGCAGGGGAGTGGGAGAGGGAGAAGCAGGCTTCCCGCTGAGCAGGGAGCCTGATGCGGGGCTCGATCCCAGTACCCTGGGATCATGACCTGAGCTGAAGGCAGACGCTTAACGACTGAGCCACCCAGGCGCCCCATATTATTTTATTTTTAAAAATCACTTGTTAACTGCAAAATTAAAAAAAATGAAAAACCACAGAAGAGAATAAAGCAAAATATCCATCATCTGTAACCTTGTAATCCAGAAACAACCAAAGATGGCATTTTGGTATAGAGCCTTCTAGTCTTTTCTCCTTTTTCCATGATGTACAAATGCAATGTTAGAGCTTCATTTTTTGTGTGATTCACCTAGTGTAGGAGTCAGAAAAAAGCACGTGTAGATGGTAGACAACCAAACGAGGGAGTGAATCCCAGAAAAACTGAAAGGGCCTGAACTGAAACATAATAATGCTGCCTCATCTATAATACGGTGAAATCTCGTGGACAGCCCAAAGACCTGGTTTAGGAAGTTTACCTATATTGAACTTGGAGTTCTGGGAGAATAAAATATTTTGATTGGATAAGTTTTTCAACAAGCTGAGTGATTCCACTATACTCTGAAAAATCTAATAAAACACTTCCAAATCATGTTCTTCATTATTTAGCAGAAGTGACAACACATTGATAACTATGTAAGGTAATAGCTATCATTTTTCACAATTGTATTGACCCTTAGTCAGATCTTAGGTTTAAATGCTAAAAATCACTGTGAGACAAACACAAACCGATTCCCAGCATTTATTCATAAAATACTCTTTTTTTTTTTTTTTAAATGGCAACATACAAGAATTGGGGATCTTGTTTAAGATCTGTTCGTCAGGAACCACAAATTCATTAATCCAATGAACAAAAATGTATGGCATCATTTTTGTGTACCAGCCACTGCTCTAGGCATAGGAAATCATGGATGAATAAAACATTTCTGTCCTCATGGAGCTTACATTTAAGTGGGCAGTAACAGAAAAGAAACAAGTAAGTGGCTATTAATAATTGGCAACCAGGAGGCCTCTTCATATTTGATCATCAGGATCTACCCCTCTGGGTTCCTTACTCTCAGACCTGAATTTCAAGAAGGAATCAGCCATGCAAAAATCTGGAGGGCGGGGAGCATTCCAGGGAGAAGGAGCAGTGAGTGCAAAGTGTACTGGGAAACTGTATGGATTCCACTGATCCATAGGAAGAGACTGGATAGAGTGATAATCTTATTTCTCTCTCCACTGGGGTTAATTATACTTCCTGTGGGAGGCTGTTGGCTTGTTTCAAAAAGTCTAATTGATCTTTAAAAAGTACATTAGGGGGCTCAGTCGGTTAAGTGTCTGCCTTTGGCTCAGGTCATGATCCCAGGGTCCTGGGATTGAGCCCTGCATCAGGCTCCCTGCTCAGCCAGGAGCCTGCTTCTCCCTCTCCCACTCCCCCTGCTTGTGTTCCCTCTCAGGCTTTCTCTCTCTCTGTGTCAAATAAATAAACAAAATATTAAAAAAAAAAAAAAAGTACCACATTAGCCATGACATGGAGAATTGCTTGTGGGGGGAAGCAGAAGGCCAGTTGGAATACTCAGACATCCAGGAGAGAGATGATGTGGGATTTGAATCATGGGGTTTCCATCTGATAGTCATGGTGCATTTGGGTTGTGCTTTAGATGAAGAGTCAAGGCTTTGTGAAGGATGGAGAAAGGAAACTGATGACTTCTTTTTTTTTTTTTTTTAAAGATTTTATTTATTTATTTGAGACAGAGAGAATGAGAGAGAGCATGAGAGGGAGGAGGGTCAGAGGGAGAAGCAGGCTCCCTGCTGAGCAGGGAGCCCGATGCGGGACTCGATCCCGGGACTCCAGGATCATGACCTGAGCCGAAGGCAGTCGCTTAACCAACTGAGCCACCCAGGCGCCCCATGATGACTTCTTGAAGTCATCTGAGTGCAGACCAGAATTAATACTCCAGGATAGGCCACATGGCTTGGAGTAGCACAGAAACTCAAGTTCCTTCAACATTTGGAAGCAGTTGTATTGTCCTGCCATAGAATTTTCAATGATTCAGAATCTGCTGACAATACCTTGAGCCGCTGCTTTTTCTGAGCTCTGATATCATTTGGGAAGAAGGAAAAATAAACAGTATTTGTTGAAAGTCTGATGTGTGCTGAGCAAGACATTTTCTGCACTTTAATCCCCCGATTCTTGTGTTTAACATGTGAGGAGACTGGTGCAGAGTCAACAGATTAGGCCAGGTAACAGTGTGACTGAGCAGAGAATCCAGATTCAAATGCAGGTCGTTTGCCTTGCTTTTTGCTTTATCATGTTTGCAGTAGGCAGAGTTACAAAGGAGTGGCAATATTTTCCTTTGCTTTTTCTTGCAAATTATGTGCAATTTTAAAGTAAATATAACATCTCCCATATGTTTCTAAAAAGATGTTTCAAAGCTGTACTTGCTCATGGCAAAGAGAAAAAAACATGCCTCAACAATACAAAAGACTTTAAGGTGGGAGTTAAGTATCCTGTCTCTTCTTCTTTAAGTATTATACTCTTTCCACAAATTCCAGAAATTTTCCAAGGCTATATACACTCAAGTAGAATCATTATGACATAAAGGTTTGTAGCTTTTTTTTTTCACCACTTAATAATGTATCTTGGGCAACTTTCCATTTTGGCAAATTTAGATCTATGATATTCTTTTTAATGACACCATGATATTTCATTTTATATGGTTAACCCACAATTTCTTTACTATTTCATTTTATGGTTAACCTCATGGACATTTAGATTATTTCTAGTTTGTTTTAAAATAATTACAAACAAGGTGGCAGTGATTGGCTGTATTTCTTTATCTCTATCTCTGCTTCATTCTGCTAGTATCTGTACAGGATAAATCCCTGGTATTATGATTGTAAGGTCAAAATGCATGTTTCTTTTAAATTTGGATAAATATTGCCAAATTGATTCAAATAATGTCACCTAATTTATAGCACCAATTTATGATCTTATTATCAGGCCCACAACTTCATCCATAATGGTTTTTAATAATATTAAAATTGGTGCTTATTAGGTAGACTATTATTTTGCCTTGACTTTAAACTTTTTTTTTTTTAAGATTTTATTTATTTATTTGACATAGACACAGTGAGAGAGGGGACCCAAGCAGGGGGAGTGGGAGAGGGAGAAGCAGGCTTCCTGCTGAGCAGGGAGCCTGATGCGGGGCTCGATCCTAGGACCCTGGGATCATGACCTGAGCCGAAGGCAGACGCTTAACGACTGAGCCATCCAGGCGCCCTGACTTTAAACTTTTAACTACGAGTAATATTAAGCATTTTTTTCTATATTTGTATGGGTCATTTCTTCTGTGAATTGTCTTTTTATATTTTTTTGCCTATTTTTATTTTTTTAAATTTTTATTTATTTATTTTTTTTAAGATTTTATTTATTTATTTGAGACAGAGAGAATGAGAGAGAGCATGAGAGGGAGGAGGGTCAGAGGGAGAAGCAGACTCCCTGCCGAGCAGGGAGCCCGATGTGGGACTCGATCCCGGGACTCCAGGACCATGACCTGAGCCGAAGGCAGTCGCTTAACCAACTGAGCCACCCAGGCGCCCTTTTTTTTGCCTATTTTTAATTGGGTTATTTGTTTTCTTTTTCTTACTGACTTGCAGGAACCCTTTATATCATAGATATTAGTCCTTTATCCATTATGTGTCTTTGCAAATATTTTCTTCTAGTCTGTTGCTTATTTTGAATTTTGTTTATGATTTACATAGGTATTTTTATATGTCGTTAAATCTATCATCCTTTTCCATTAGGACTTCTGTCCTTTGTTTACATTGTAGGAGGTGTGGAGTCCTTACTCTGGAAGAGCTTCTAGGAGATCAGACTTTGTTATATGGCATTGCTTATGTGTTAAAAACTGTGTAGTCTGTCGTGGCCGACATACATGTTCTGTATTTTCGTTGACCTACCAATGTCATGTATGATTCTCCCAGCAACCTATGCTTCTGACATTGAGGTGGCTATTGGGTGATCATCATTTTTCCTATCCACCTCTTACTTTTTTCCCTGGACTACAGCTCTTTCTTCTCTTTTGTCTTATCTTTCTTGTCTCTTTTTCACCATCGAAATTGTTGTTTCCAGTTGCTTCTTCTTGCCACTGCCACTGTTGTACTTAATATTTCCTACTCTCTTGACCTGTCCCTAACATTCCCACTGTCCTCCGTGACATTTTTTCTGTCCCTTGTCATTTCTTGTATGCTTCCCAAGATTAACTTGAAATACTCCACTGACTATAGGGAAATTGTGGCACTTCTCAACTCTTTATTCTTGCTTGGTAGTCAGCCGCGCACTGCTAAAGATGTATATGACTGCTCATATTCACATGCATGTGCATGTGTTAGTGTGTGCAATTCTTTCTGAATGGAGAGAGACTCCAGAATTCTTGTATCCAGACAGTTATGGTTTTAATGCTGGCCTCTTTTCTGGGATTGACTATTTAGAAAACTTTATAGCACATCTGCTCTGATTATATATGCCAACTTTGCTTCAAAGAAGCTTTCAGTTTTTTTTTCTTCTTCCATTTTTAGACTTTTCTATTTAAAAAAATGATTTAAGATCTATAGTGCAGTGATTTGGGATAGCAACTCCAATCAAAATTGCTGCTAATAGGCTGTGTGAATGCTCTCAGTTACTCAGTGCTGTTTATGTGGTATTAAATTTAAAAAAACAGAAGCTTATGATATTAGGACCAGGGTTTGGATAAGGACAAATGTCTTTTGTAAAATAAACCTGAGAGGATTTTCCCAGGCATTTTCTTTACCACATAGAGATCTATTTTTATGTTTTTTTTTTTAGCATGGATTTTTTTTTTCCCCCCACAAAAACACCTGCCCCAGAAATAAGTTGTCTGCTTTAAATGCCATACAACTTGATTTCCAACAGGCTGTGGCCAGAAGGCGCCAGGCCTGCTTTAGCTCAGAAGGTGGTCTCAGAAACCTCCTGACAGGCCATTGGCCTGAGAGCAACAAAGGCTTGGAGGGAGGGACACTTTGTTTTCTAGATAAATGTGATCTCTTGTTCCATTTTCTGTTATTTGACTCTTTGATGGAGAGCCTCTTAGGACCTCAGTGCACCAGATTAGGACAGTTTGCATGAAATCAGTTAAGCTTTTTTGTGTTTTTTTTTTTTTTTTTTTGCTGTTTTTGACCAAAAAAAGGATCAATTCCATTAATCAATAGTTTGTGAAGGAAATAGGGGCTTGAGAATTGGGTACTACTAGGGGTATATGAATTTGTTGGAGGACAGAATAGACTTTCTCTCTCTCTTTTTTTTTAAAGATTTTATTTATTTGACAGAGAGAGACACAGCAAGAGAGGGAACACAAGCAGGGGGAGTGGGAGAGGGAGAAGCAGACTCCCCGCTGACCAGGGAGCCTGATGCGGGGCTCGCTCCCAGGACCCTGGGATCATGACCTGAGCCGAAGGCAGACGCTTAACAACTGAGCCACCCAGGCGCCCCTAGACTTTCTCTTTTAAAATGCAGTTAAATGCAGGAGGTAGGCAGAAAGTGTGTACAGTGACTTTAAGAAATGAATGAGACAATAACCCCCTCAACAAATACTTGCTCTGTGTAGCGCACTGTGGAGATGTTTTCTTCAAGTTTTGGATGGGGGTGTGGGTGAGGTCAGATAAAATGCTGATTGGTCATTAAGGCCCAAAACTGAGAAAACATCTCTGTGCTATTCAGCAGCTCTCTACCAGTTATAACAGACCTGAAATTGTGAGGTACTGAGCAGCCGCCAAGGACACAAGAGGTTCTAAAGAAACAGCTGTGAATGATTATTTGAATTTCAGAATTTCGTATCTTTTAACCCTTGCTTTCATTGGGAAATTTCCTATTTTATCAGGAGGGGGTGAAACCCTGTGCTGCTGTCCTAATAGGGAACTGAACAGTAAGTCTTTGCTTCTTTCATTTAAGTGACTGAATTAAGGCCCAGTGCCGTGCCTGGGAAACTGGCCCCCATGGACCACGTGCTGAACAGTGAGCGGTGATGGTGCCCAGAGCTGTGGTCTCCAAACTTAAATGGGCCTCAGAAATACTGGGAAGAGCTTTTAAAATGCAGATTCTCAAGAAACAAGGATTTCTGGAGGTGTGGTCTAGGAGTCTGAATGTAAAGAAGGGCAAGACTGGGGACCAGTTGCCGTCTTAGGGGAAGTAGGATTTGCCTTAGGAGCACATCCAAATTCTGTCTCCTAATAGCCATGTACACTTCCATTTTGACCTAGCCACCAATCAGAGAATAGGCAAGCACTTTGAAATTAATGTGTGATATTATAAACTTTTTATTCTTTTTAACATATCTGGTAGAAATACTTTTATGCTCTGCCAAGACAGTGCTTGTAGAACTAAGAGAAAATATCTTGCTGGCTTTGGGGAAGATTAAGTCTTACTCCTGAAGCTGAATAAACTGCTCTTGCCCAGTGTCACCCAAGAAACAGCTAGGAAGATTAGGAGTAAGAAATAAGTGAAACTGGCTTTCTAGTTACTAAGAACAAGAATTGGAATCTAATATTTTATATTTATTTATTTATACAAGATTTTATTTTAAAGTAACCTCCACACCCATTGTGGGGTTTGAACTCACAGCCCCCAGATCAAGATTCGCATGCTCTACCACTGAACCAGCTGGGCAGCCCTAGAGTCTTAATTTTTTAATGTGGCTAACAGAGTATTTATAATTCTTTTAAAATAATTTCAGCTACCATTTATGCATTCTTTTTTATTTTATTTTATTTTTTTAAAAGATTTTATTTATTTATTCATGAGAGATAGAGAGAGAGAGAGAGGCAGAGGCAGAGGGAGAAGCAGGCTCCCCGCGGAGCAGGGAGCCCGATGCGGGACTCCATCCCAGGACCCTGGGATCATGACCCGAGCTGAAGGCAGACGCTTAACCGACTGAGCCACCCAGGTGTCCCGCATTTATGCATTCTAAGTGGGGAGGAAAAATGTACACAGACCTAGAACAAGAACAATTGAAAAAAAATGCACCAAGTGCTCTTATTATGATCTTCAGGGGCCAGGCTTAAATTTTGTCTCCTCTGGAGTTCATCCCCACCCACCCCCTACCTCCTTAGTCCTTATTGTCCTTATATTTTATATTCCACTCCTTATTTTATTGTTAATTTTTACATACTATTTGCCAGTCTTATCATTACCATAACATAGTATCACCATGATACATGAAGTTTCTAGAAGCTAGACCTGGTATATTATAGACTCCTAGTATTTGGTAGAAGGGGTCTTAGGAGCCAGCAAACCTAATTCCTTATTTCTATAGAGCAGAACATTGGAATCAAGACTGCTAAAAAAACCTTACCAGCGATGAGCCAGTTAGGGGCCTGGACAGGACCTGAAGGCAGACATTCCACGCGGTGAAATGGAGAGAGAGCTGCCCTGGAAAATCTGCGCACCTGGTTTCAAGACTTGTCTCTGCCATTTACTAGCTTTATTATCTCCGACAAGTTCTTCACTTCTCTGTTTTCATTCACTCTACAATGAGGGGCATTTAATTATCTCTACTTCACAGAGATATTTAGAGGAATAATTGAGATAACACGTCAGTAGTCTTATCTCTGGATTCCCAGTAGAGTCCCTGGGAAGATGAAGCCAATAAACTAACAAAAAACCCCCAGATGTTCAACCCTTTTCCCAGGGATGGTGACTTAATTGGTATGTGGTAGGGCTTTGTGCTCAACACTTCTAAGAAGGTCCTCAGTGATTTTGATATACATACAGCCAGGGTGGAGAACCACGGGAGAGCCTTGTTAGATGGCAATATTCCCTGTAAGTAAAGGCCAGTATTTACTATGGCTTAGGAATTTTGCTTCCACATATCCAGTACCATGTCATCTCACTGAATAAATGATGGAACAAAATTTTTAGTCTTTTATACGTGTGTAATTTATAACCATATTGTGGAATGGTGAAGACACTGCCATTCCTTATGTTGAGGCAGAAAACTCTTTACATATTAGATAGAACTAAATTTAGAATTTTAAAATTAATTTATATTCCCCTCCCCCATGGAGTAACATTAAACAACAAAATCCTATTGTTATGAATTCTGTCTTGTATTTCATTTGTTTCCCTGGGCTAATGATTATGGAGCAGAAACAGTTGTTGAATGCAAAATAGGTCTCATTAAAAAAGAGAATGTTATGTGGACAGCTTTAACAAAAAAGAAAAGGTTCTGACATTTAAGAGTGACTGATAAATTCCTTTCACCCTTTCTTTGATCTAAATCCCTCATACGTATCTATCAACTTTGCAAACATATTGACTATGTGCACATAAGGTTTGCAAACAAGTTCCAGAATGTTACCGCTAACCAATTAGTTTCTAAAAACCTTTCAAATAATCTTATCTATTCCACAAGAGTGATTTAAGCATTGGAAAGAAAAATCAATGAACTCTGCATTGTTTGCCCTTCACTGGGAAGAATTGTGACTTAGTAAGAGTGGAACACTCCATGTTGTTTGTAAGCACATTTATTCATAAGCTGGTATGATTGGACTTTGAGGCTCAACCACTGGCAAGGAAGAGCTTTTCAAGTGAAGCCATCCCCTGTGAAGAGCGCTTATATTTTCTTTCTTTTTTTTTTTTTAAGATGTTATTTATTTATTTGACAGAGAGAGACAGGGAGAGAGGGAGCACAAGCAGGGGGAGTGGGAGAGGGAGAAGCAGGCTCCCCGCGGAGCAGGGAGCCCGATGCGGGGCTCGATCCCAGGACCCTGGGACCATGACCTGAGCCGAAGGCAGACGCTTAACGACTGAGCCACCCAGGCACCCCGAGCAGTTATATTTTCTATACAGATCATTTTAAAAATTCATGTCTCTGGTAAGATACCCAGATGTTAATCAGTTTTTTTTTCTTTAAAGTTATTCTGAGAAGCTTTTGGATGAACTAGAATTTTGTATTCTTGAAAGATAAAATAATACTTATGAAAGCTAGATCAGCTCTTTTATAGACTTGCAGAACTGAGAGGAAAATGTATTTTTGGGTTGAGGGTGGTGGGATATTCAGAGATACTCTGTGACCTTCAGAAGTGCGCACAGCCAGTTAGTGACAGAGTGTCCCCCTCTCCTTCCGCTCCTGGACCTGAGCCCTGACCGCCATCTGGGGGCATGGGCCATCAATGACATGCCTCAGTACTTCCTGTGTCATGGGGCCCAAAATATGTTTCCCTCTTCTTCTGCTCTGATGATTTTAGGAAATCTCCCTTTCCTTCCTTCGAGAGAAATATTATCTGCATTATTTGGCACTTTTTCCACATAGAAATGGAATTGTTTTCAGAAGCTAATCCCTTTCTGTCACTCAGATTTACTCTACTCTATGGACGCTGGCAAGAAATCAATTCACATTTTTCATGTACCTTTTGCTGAAACATTCTCTTGCAGAGGATCTGGGCTTTTTTTTTTTTTTTTGGTCTGCTAATGCACAGTTTGGTGATCACTGTCCCAAAATAGATGTGTTTACAAAAGTGCGCAAGTGATATTATTCTTGTAGGGCCTTAACACAGGCCTGGTTGGGGCCCTGTATGTGAGAAGGTGTCTTGGGGTGACATTTAGAGCAGAGAATGAGCGGGGCCCCAGCTTTGCTTATTACTGTTGGAGGTGATACTGCTTCTTGGCCTTTTAAAAAACAGAGCTAGGAAATATATGCGGGTGTTTGTGTGTGTGTATACACATATGCATACATACCCATGCAAATATATATACACAAATACTTATATATGTATGTGTATGTTTCTGTTTGCTTTCTGTATTTGTTTCCCCCCTTCTCATTCTTACTGACCTAATTTTAATTTTGAACATGTAGGATATGAAGAGAAGTCACTCCCTTATCCCTTTTACTTGATTTTCTCCCACTCTTGAGAGTAACCAGCTACATTGTTGTCTGGGTTATCCTTCTTGTGTTTCTTTTTGTAAAGATAAGTATTTGTATCTCTAAAAATTTCCCAAGCTGTTCTTACACAAAAGTAGCATGCTATAGATATATGCTTATTTATACTTTGCCTTTTTCACTTACTAGTATCTTCTAGAAATTAACCCGTATCAGTGTATAGAGGCCTTTTTTATTATCTTGTACAGTTATATAGTAGTCTATTGCATGTAGGTATATATTATTTTATTCAACCAGTTTCCTATTCAGGATCATTTTTACCCTAAATGGCAGAGGAAGAGTTTAATGTGAATCTAATGTTAAGAGTTTAATGGGGGTGTGGGGGAAGAGAAGACAAAAAACAGATAAACACAATCATCATAAGAACCTCAAAAATATGCTGAGTGAAAGAAGCCAGAAACACAGGACTGCAGATTGTAAGATTTTCATTTATGTGAAATATCTAGAGAAGACCCATCCACAGAGACAGCAGGTTAATGGTTGTCTAGGGCTGTGGGTGAAATGGGGAATGAAGGCAAATGGGCATGAGGTTTCTTCTTGGGGGTGATGGAGATGTTCTAAAATAGGATCAGCTCACAACTCTGTAGATATACTAAAGTCATTAAACTGTACATTTAAAACAGGTATATTTTAATGTATATAAATTGTACCTCAATAAAGCAGTTAAAAAATTAGCATGAGGTGGTATGTTAGACATTCCTAGAATATGATGACTTCTAATTCCAGCATGGCTTGAAGAGTTAAACTCTCTTAGATGTCATATATACTTAGTGGAAATGTTGGGAATCTCTCCTCCAATGATATATAATCTCTTATACCTCAAATCAGAAGTTGCTGGTTTTGTTTTGTTTTGTTTTTACAGCATTTTCTGCTTGAGGGTTTTAGTGAACCGATAACCCCTAAGGACATTTACTTATTTTAAACTGACTGTGACAGAAATTGATTTAATACTTTTTTTTTTAAGATTTTATTTATTTATTTGACAGAGAGAGACACAGCGAGAGAGGGAACACAAGAAGGGGAGTGGGAGAGGGAGAAGCAGGCTTCCCGCCGAGCAGGGAGCCCGATGCGGGGCTCGATCCCAGGACCCCGGGATCATGACCTGAGCCAAAGGCAGGCGCTTAACGGCTGAGCCACCCAGGTGCCCCTGATTTAATACTTTTAAAGAATTGAATTCTAAAGGACCTTGTAGACCACTTTGTCATTACGCCTTTCATTTTACAGATAAAACTGTTAAGAGTTTTAAAACTCTAATTATGTAATAAAGTTAGAAATACAGTCTTCTACTCATCTGTTCTGCTCTTTAAATATTTATGCTATTCTGTTAGGCAGCCATTAAAATGATAATTATTAAGACTGTGTAGAAACATGGAAAGCTGTTTATTATACAAATGAAAAAAAGCAGCGTGCCAAATGACCTAAATATCATGATTGCAACCAGTATGTCAATTTTGTGTACATATTGAGGCCTGGAGCATAATAGACAAAAACACTATGTGTGTTCTGGGTGTTTCTCTTTTAATATTCCTGAATGTGGCTGCATTATATCAAAATAAACTTCTTTTCTAAAAATATTAAGGCTACCATAGAAAGAATGTGGAAACAAAGGGATGGTGCTTATGTTGGTAGCTACCTAAATTTGTGGCCTGCATTTGCAGACTTTCCCAGACACCTTCCAGCACCGGGAATGTGTGTGATAAGGTTGTATCATTCTAAGCTCCTGGAACTCTTCCCTTGTTTACCTGCCCCTGGAAGTCTTCCTTTGCTCCCTTGTTTCTCGTCCTATTTTTTGGAATCTACAGATCTGGCATGGTTGAAGAATGACTTCTATGTGGGTGGTAACTACTGTTATCTATCTCTACAGAAGGCAGAACATAAAGAAATTGGCTTAAGCTAACACTTCGTGGTTTAGATGACATTGGAAGAATATTTCGTCTCCAGCATTGAATGAGTTACAAAGAATGACTGAGGGTGTTCCTTCTCTGGTTAGCTTTACAACTCAATGGATTGTCTACAGTGAGGTCTGAGGAATGGAGAAGTACATTAGGGAGTCTCTCAAGACTCCCTTGGACTTGATTTTTCAATTTGACTCTAACTAAATGGCTTTTCCATGTGATAAGAAGCATAAAGGAGCTACCTAAGCAATTTAAGCGGTACACTGTTTCAGAGCCTAGCTCTGCCAAATACATTTGGATCATATATACCTGTTTACTGCAGTGGGTGAAACTGGAGTCTTAGCCCACAGCTGAGTTGGTGGGATAAATGTGAAGCTAGTGAATTTTGATATATTATATAAATGCCCTTCCTCATTGAGGGATTGGATCCTACTTTCTAAAATATTTGGGTTTCTCTGAATGATGATTTTGCTAAATGGTAGATGGTATTTATTAGCTCAAATAACTGATTACACTTTTATATCATTGTGCTTTTTCTGTTAAAGTGTTGAGATATTATGGCCATAGTTCCATTTTAGGTTAAAAAAGGGGGGGGTACTGTGAAAAGGAAAGCGAAAGAAGGGGCAGTGTGAACAAAGCAGAGGACACTATGTCATATGTATAGGAATTGCTTGCTGTTAGGTCTTTGATAGTATAGTTAATTCAGTTTTCCACTCTGGTTTAAACAATTTATTTTATTCTCTCTTCCCAAAGAGACATCTTCCTGAATTATGGTTGTTTTTTTTTTTTTTTTTAAATTTTAATCCCACCAGTCCTTTGCTCAGAAATGTCTGGTGAATCTCATGCCAATGGATTAAGATCTTATTCTACCAACATCCCTGACTTCCTACAGCCTAGTTTTGTCCAGCCCTTGGAATCTTATGTCCCATCATTTTTCTTTTGAGTCACTCTTCCAAATTTGGAGACCCATTGTTCCCTATCCTCTGAGCATACCTCTACACTTTCCTGTCCCCAGGCATCCAATACTATGTTATTATCACACTTCTCCTCGTTCTAGCCTACTGTATTCTCCTTTCTCTGTGGAATCGCATAGTATTTTTGTCTTTACTTTTGACTTGGCATTTATTTTTTTTAAGTTTTCAAAAATAAAACCATAATAGTAGCTACCCATTTATAGTGTTTATGATATGCCAGGCACTGTTTTCAGTACTTTACATGAATTGATTCATTCAGTCCTCAACAACATTTCTAGATTGTTATCCTTCTTTTATAGATAAGGAAGTGGAGGCACACAGGGACTAGGTAATTGCCCAAGGTCATACAGCTAGTTAAGTGGCAGATCTGGAATTCTGTCCCAGGCTATCTAGATTCAGACTCTGTGTTCTTGACCACAGCTCTAAGCTACCATTAATAAATTATCTTTCTAGATGTTTTATTGTCTTAAAGTTAACCTCTTTAAGTCAAAGACAAAGTCTCCTTGTTCTCTGCTTTGTGACTGAAACAAGGAGTTGCTCTGTGAACATCTGTTTTTTGATATGACCTATTATTATTATTATATATTTTTAATTATTATTTTTTTGACGATTTTTAATTTTAAGTAATCTCTATGCCCAATGTGGGGCTTGAACTTATAACCCTGAGATCAAGAGTCACATGTTCTACCAACTGAGCCAGCCAGGAGCCCTGATGTGACCTATTATTATCAGTGGTCAGTCAAGTTCTCAGGTTCTTCTAGGAGTTTTGGCTTTGTTGGTTTGACTTGATGATTTTATCCCGATACACTGACACTCTGTTCTCTAATTACTGGTGTGAGATGGTCAATGTGGCTGCCAAGAATTCAAATCTGGGGCTTTTGTTACCTGAACGAATGGTGCTCAGTAGTGGGTGACTACTAATGTGTGCGAAACCAAATCTCAAATTTTGCTCTGTGCTTTGAAGTAAATATTTTAAGTTTGTGTGTTTGTTTTCTTCATTTATTACTTATTTTTATTACTTTTGGATTTTTGATATGTCAGATAAAATGAGAAAGAGCAACCTATACTTCACTTTCCTTGCAATATCAAATCCTAAAACCATACTTAATTTTATGCAGTTCCTCCTTGATTTCTTTGGTGAAGAAAAAGCTCTTCATGCAGAGAAGAGTGAAAGTTGGTTATGTTGAAGTTACTTTTAGCGAGTACCCTGCACGTATAATGTTAAGCTTTAAGATCACATTATCTCTCCTGGTAAAGACAGATACATAGTCAAAAAAGCTGAAGTCTCATATTGTTGGAGTTTATTTTTTGTGTTTCTTTTATCTGTTTCTAATGGCATACCACTTGATAAGATGGGTACTCAAAGCCAGATGTTTCTCGTGCTCCAGTGGTTATATATGTGCCTGTGTATTGGTTAGTGAAATAAACCCTATCTCTGGCTAATATAATAAGAAAGTATTTGGAAGAGTATTGAATAACTTGCAGAATCAAGGGGAAAATGTCAGCCTCAAGGATATCCGTAACAACTATGGAATCTCAGGGTGCCCAGGCAGGAGCATCTCTTAAGTTTTGGCCATTGAAATGCTCAGTTCTGTTTCCTTTCCATGCTCAGCTCAGGATTTGTGTTCTTTGGAAGGGAGTCAGATTTGCTCTTAGCTTAAGTCAATCAGGTGCCCATTTCTTAGTTGGTGTGATTGATAGGCCATCAAAAGCACATGAAGTGGAAAAGGAGTATTTCCAGTTACCGAAGAAGGGGAAACGGGAAACACCGACAGATGCCCGCTTCTAACAAGGTTCATCTCAAAGCAGAGAGAATTTAAATGATAGTTTTAACTTGGACAATGAGAGATTTGGACATTACCTGGATTAAATCACTAAGTTATTCTAGGTGGAAAATCTTCGCAGTTTATTTCATTAAGCAACAAGTGTTTTATGTTGAATTGCAAAAAAGTGATTTTTTTTTCTGATCACATTTTAAAAATATTTATTTTCATGTTTATTTAAAATTTTTTAAAAGATTTTTTATTTATTTATCAGAGAGAGAGAGAGAGAGCACAAGCAGGGGGAGCGGCAGGCAGAGGGAGAAGTAGACTCCCCACTGAGCAGGGAGCCCGATGTGGAGCTCCATCCCAGGACCCTGGGATCATGATCTGAGCCGAAGGCAGACGCTTAACTGACTGAGCCACCCAGGCGTCCCTAAATATTTTCATATTTATTCTGTTTTCAAATATATACAAAAATATAATAATATGAACCCATAAGTAACCATTATCCAACTTCAAAAATTGTTAACATTTTGTCAATCTTGTTTTTGTTGATTGCATTTGAAAGAATTATCGTAAGATGTTTTTACAACTGACTATATAAAAACTCACAATATTTACTATGAAGCCTGAGAAATGCTTTATGAACATAAATCCAAGCATCAAACGATCAATCTCAAGCCAAAAAGTATGTTGCCAGTTAGAACAAAAGATGGCCCTGATTAATGCAGTGTTTATCAGGAAGTAAAATTTTATTTCAATCACGAAGGCTTTTTACTGGCTTAAGACTGGTGAATCAATGCCTCAATGACTCTTTCCAGATCACCTTTCCCAACTTTGTCTTCTGGTCCTTGGAATCTTTGGGGGTGAATCCGAGGTTTCATGTGACAGTAATTTTTCTGAACACCAGTCTGTGTGTGTACTGTGTAACAGCTGAATGTGTTCTAATCTCTTTTGCAGTTGAAAGATGCATGAGCGTGATGCAGTCCGGGACACAGATGATCAAACTGAAACGTGGGACCAAAGGGCTAGTCCGGCTCTTTTACCTGGATGAGCATCGGACCCGCCTCCGATGGAGACCCTCTAGGAAGAGTGAGAAGGCAAAAAGTAAGACCAACCTTTGAATTCTTTGCTTGACTTGATATAGTAACACATGGGTTATATTTGCTGGGCTCTCTGGAAGTTTCAGATCTATGAAACTTTGATATTTTTGTAAGTTTTGGGGTCAGTTGCTAAAGGATGTGGACAGACTGAATAAGTAATGACCATTTTTGCCTTTTTAATTCCTTGGGAATTTTAATCCATAAAAGTTTTCTTGTCCATGAATGCTGTAAATGTTAACATTTCCCTTGTGGTGGAGACATGGTATCTGTTTTTAGTTGGGATATGAGGTTTTATAGCCTGAGGCCTTTTATTTATTTATTTATTTAATAAAAGGTGAAGGGTATTATAAATCTAATGGACTTAAAAGCGTATTGCCATATTCTGAGCACAGGTAACTGATTAGTGAGTTAACTTTTAATGATATCAAGCAAAAGAGCTTTGATCTGACCCCTACTTAAAGCCTCTCTCCCACACCTTGTACCTTCAGCACCAAGTTGGTGTTGGGTCCTGTGTAATGGCTCTCTCATCTCCTTCCTTTCTGTTTTCTTAGGAACCTCCCTGGTCTAGGGTCTCTTCACCTATCTGGCCTATTGAAAAGTCTCCTAACCAGTCTCTATTTTGCTAGTTTCTTCTGCTTTTGTCTGTTAAGATGCTTTCATCTTCAAGTAGCAGAAGACTTTGACTAAATTAGACTTACATGAAAAATAAATGTATCATCTCACATAACAAGAGACTCAGAGATTGGCAGGTCCAGGTGTGGGACATTGAGGCTTTAGTTCTGTTTTCCTCAGGGCTCTTGGCTCTCTCCCTTGTGTGTTGGCCCTGTAGTCAAGGCAGCAGTAACATGGTGCTTCCTTTTTAGGAGAGAGGAACCCCTTTCCAGAATTTTCTCTCAAAGCAGACTGCCCCATGTCTCCTTGGTTAGAACTGAGATATATTCCCATACCTAAATCAATCATAAGAGATAGGAATGGGGCCACCTCAATGGCTTAGACGTACCAAACTTTTCCTGGGCAGGGCCTCAGCTCATTTCTCTGTGATTCATGTGGGGAATGAGTTGATACCAGAAGAAAATCATGACTTTGCTACGAAGGCAGAGTGGAGGAGATGATGTATAGAGGCAATCAATGAGATTGCAGCACTTCTGATTCACGCTTAAAAACAAGCAAGCAAACAAATAAAAAAGTACTATTCTAATCGAAGTAATCATCCCTGCTAGTGCTGTTCTGATGCAAATCTGCAGTGTTGTTCCATTACCTAAATGATGCTCATCTCTGGTCTCTTATTCCAGGCTCTCTGTGATCCAGCCTCTACCTACCTTTCCAGCTTTATCTCCTACCACTCTCTCTCTTGAGCTTTCCAGTCTAGCATAAGTGGCCTATTTAACGTCCCTAGAGTGGACTTCATGTTTCTGTATCTTATGCTTTTTCTTCTGGGATACCACCTTATTCCTCTCTACCTCTCTAAGCCCTGCTCGACCTTTACCATCCTGGCATTCTTTCCGGAGATGCCAGTCACATTTAGTTATGCTACTCAGTTACCACCAAATGTTTTTTTCCTTCCAATTTTTAACTGTTGTCTTATGCATAACTCCGAAGTTGGTTCCAGGTCTTTGTATGTTTTCCCTGTGCAAATATGTAAACTATAAATTTGATATATTCATAGTCTCCTTTTCTACCAGTCTTTTTGCCCTGATGTGTATATCGCTCTTCCTATCATAAATTTGAACATGTCCTGACTCAGTGCCTAGGAAGGCATTGTCCAGTCTGCCCAGGAAGGTAAAGTGGTATGTGGAGAAGGTTCCTAGCAGGAAATGACAGGGCTTGTCTTTCACATTTGAACTTAATACCACAATTCACAGACAGTGAATTTGTTCATGCTTATTTTTTTTTTTAGATTTATTTATTTATTTGAGAGAGAGAGAGAGAGAGTGTGCGAATGTGGGAAGCAGCAGAGGGAGAGGATCTTCAAGCAGACTTCCTGCTAAGTGCGGAGCCCAGTGCGGGGCTCGATCATATGACCCATGAGATCGTGACCTGAGCCGAGACCAAGAGTCAGGGGCTCAACCGACTGAGCCACCCAGGCATCCCTGTTCATGCTTATTTTTAGAATTTAAGATGATTTTGCCATTTTTTTCTAAATCCATCATACATATCTTCACCTGCCATGTAACTGTGTGTTTTACTTTCCTCACAGTACTTATTGACTCCATTTACAAAGTCACCGAAGGTCGGCAGTCTGAAATATTCCACAGACAAGCTGAAGGGCACTTTGATCCCAGCTGCTGCTTCACCATCTACCATGGTAACCACATGGAGTCTCTGGATCTCATCACGTCCAACCCTGAGGAGGCGCGCACCTGGATCACAGGCCTCAAGTACCTGATGGCCGGCATCAGTGATGAAGATTCCCTTGCCAAGCGACAGAGGACCCATGACCAATATCCTCCCTAGAATGTTAATTTTGAGCTCTGTGTGTGTCTGTGTGTGTATTAGACTGTGTTTTATTTTTTCCTATAATTTTGAGGCTTAAAGCTGCTTTCCTTTCTTTCCCTTTCTTTACCCCTAACACCTTTCTGCCCCCTCCTCCCTCTCACCCCAGGTAGATGAATGCATAGAACATATAGAAACAAACTTGCATGAACTCAGGAGCAGGCTTCTCCGGAGGAGACTGAATTTAGCTCCACAATCTGAGAGGTCTCCAAATGTAGCCTAAAGTTTCCTAAGAGAGATGACGTAGCTGGGCAGGTGTTTATTTGGATTAGAGAAAATCCTGCTTTGTGATCAAATCAGTTTAGTTTAACAAGTACTTTTTGAGTTCTAATTACATATGAGGTATTAAGCTCCTTCCTGCTTTTTCTCTCTCTCTTTAATTTACAGTTTGGAAACTGATTGATATGGAAGGGGAAGTTGTTTTTTACTTCATACCATTTACCTTCTCTGAATTGTTCAAGAAAACTAGGGACTCATCTGAGTCTCCTTGATTAAGCCCATTCTTGAGGTCCTGTAGTAATGACAAGATAATTAGTTAACATGCTTGGTGTGAAGGCACCTCTTCTGCTGGTATTGAGTGGCTCATGGGATATGGCCTTTGTGGCCTCAACTTCCTTATCTGTAAAGTGAAGGCAATAGAGTTGTTGACTGCTTTGGTTCCCTTTCCCCCTTTTTTTTTTTTTTAAAGATTTTATTTATTTATTTATTTTTGAAAGAGAAAGAGAGAGCACTAGCAGGGGGAACAGCAAGCAGAGGGAGAAGCAGACTCCCCGCTGAGCAGGGAGCCCGACGCGGGGCTCAATCCCAGGACCCTGAGATCGTGACCTGAGCTGAAGGCAGACGCTTAACCGACTGAACCACCCAGGCGCCCCCTTTCTCACATTTTGAATGGTCTTAAAATACACGTGCCCCTGTCTATGAAGGAAATAGGACTACTTCCTTGCTGTCATTGGAATGTGTGCCCTAATTTTTTCCCCCAGAGTAGTGATAAATTTGTGCTGCTCTACTTATAATTCCTCACCCAGGGTATTGTTTGAGCAGAGTGGAAATATTCAGCCCATGAAAGGAATTTTGACAGTGTGAAGGTCTGAGCTGATGAGCCATGATGCTTTCATCAATATTCACAGCATGCAGATAAATGCATCTGGGATTCATAAGTGAACAGAACACAAACATAGAAACTAACTTTCTGTGCTTTATTCTGTTAATTTAGTTCTTAACTCCTTAACATTTGGTAAAAAACAAAAATACTGAATAAAATTGTTTTCTGGTATAAGCCGCGGACCTGTACTAACAGTGTCCCGAACTAAAGGAATATTCATTTTTCATGAACAGGAGATGTGAGATGGGGCAGTTCTCGGGCTGGTTGATCAGTGCTCAGTGATGTCTTCGGAGACCCAGCTTCTGCCAGGCTCAGCCTGTCGGTGTGGTCCTTCAGCGGCTGCCCCTTCGTCAGACAAAGGTATAGCTGCTTCAGGTAGCAGCTCCAAACGCAGCCCTGTTCAGAGGGGTCATAGTTTCTTCTCACAAACCTTTTTTTAAGAACAAAGTAAATGCCCCCCCCACCCCCAGCCCAAGACTAAATCTCATCATTGGCCAGAATTGCTGTTAGAGGCCCATTCCTAAACCAGTCTTCAGCAAGGTAAAGCAAGTAACATAATTGGAGCTCAGACTCTTGCACTCTTAAAAACTGAAAGGGTTTTTGTTTATGTGGGTTCTATCTATTGATACTGTCATATTAGAAATTAAATCTGAGAATTAAAAAAATACTCGTTAATTCACTTAAAATTATAAACTATTACATGTTAACATATTTTTATGAAAACTTTTTCAAAACAAATTAGTGACAAAAAGTAGTGTTGCTTTCCTCTTTTGCAAGTCTCTTTAATATCTAGCTGAATAGAACACATATATTTTCCTACCTGCTTCTGCATTCAATCTGTATGTTGTATTGTTTTGGTAGAAATATGTGAGGAAAATTTAGCCTGACACAGATAAATGGTTGGAAAAGGGGGGCGGGGAACCTCATGGTTATGGGGATGCTTTGGATTATACTTTGGGGATGGCTGTACTAAGGCCAATCAAGATTCACCTTCTGCCTCCATTGGAGCATGTTTTTTTTTTTTTTAATTTTTAATTTTTTATTAACATATAATGTATTATTTGTTTCAGGGCTATAGGTCTGTGATTCATCAGTCTTATAGAATTCACAGAGCTCACCATAGCACATACCCTCCCCAATGTCCATCACCCAGCCACCCCATTCCTCCCACCCCCCTCCACTCCAGTAACCCTCAGTTTGTTTCCTGAGATTAAGAGTCTCTTATGGTTTGTCTTCCTCTCTGGTTTAATCTTGTTTCATTTTTTCCTCCCTTCCCCTATGATCCTCTGGAATATTATGCAACCCTCAAAAAAAATGAAATCTTGCCATTTACAATGACATGGATAGAACTAGAGGGTATTATGCTAAGGAAATAAGTCAATCAGAGAAAGACAACTATCATATAATCTCACTGATATGAGGAATTTGAGGAAATTGGAGCACATGGTTCTTGCATACCTGAACAAAACCGAGGTTTTTCAACAAGGAAGAAGGAAGGTAAATGGCTGGAGGGGAAGACAAGCAATTCTAGAAGTTGCTATCCTCACCCAGTTAACTAGGACAACTTCGCAATGTTCCAGAGCTTTTAGCCACTTACATAAATGCCTCTCATAAGCCCTGCAGTAGACCAGTAAGAGAATGGGCACTTTGTTGTTTTTTCTAACTGGTGGCAACATTTACCCCTTTATTAGATCTTCTAGTTACGTGAGAAGTGCATGCTCATTGCAGTAAGCCAAAGAATACAGAGCTACATAAAGAAAAGATCAGTCATCTTTATCCCTGTCTATGAATTTTGCACCTTCTCCTCCAAGGTTACTGATATTAACAATTTGATGCACACCCAGTTGGGTTGTCTGTTTTTCTGTTGTTGAGTTTTAAGAGTTATAATTCCTTATTAGTTACATGATTTGCAAATGTTTTCTTTCATTCTGTTGGTCTTTGTACCTTACTGATGGTGTCCTCGGTGCCCAGTATTTTGAAGTTTTCATGAAGTCCAATTTGTCTGTTTTTTTTGTACCTTATTGATGGTGTCCTCGGTGCCCAGTATTTTGGAGTTTTCATGAAGTCCAATTTGTCTGTTTTTTCTTTGTCACCCCGTGCTTTAGTGTCATCCCAAGAAATACTTGCCAGATCCCATGCTGTGAAGATTTTATTCTGTTTTCTGTTAAGAGTTTCACTGTTTTAGGTCTTACATTTATGTCCTTGATCCATTTGAATTAATTTTTGTGGATGGTATTAGGTAATGATCCAACTTTATTCTTGTACATGTCAATATCCAAGCTTTCCAGGCCCATTTGTGGAAAAAAACTGTCTTTTTTTTAATAAAATGGTCTTGGCGGCCTTGTCAAAAATCATTTGACCATAGGTGTGAGGGTTTATTTCTGGGCTATTTTGTTCTATTGGTTTATATGTTTGTCTTCACGCTAATACAACACTGTTTTGATTACTGTAGCTTCAAGGTAAGTTTTGAAATCAGGAAGTGTGAGTCTTCCAATTCTGTTCTTTTTCAAGATGGTTTGGCTACTCAGAGTTCCTTGATATTCTATATGAATTTTAGGATGGATTTTTTCTATTTCTGCAGAAAACGTCACTGGGATTTGGATAGAAATTGCATTGAATCTGTAAATTGGTTTGGGTAGTATTGACATTTTAACTAAATTGTCTTCCAGTCCATGAACATGGATTCCATTTAGTTATGTCTTCTTTAATTTCTTTCAGCAACGCTTTGTAGTTTTCACTGTGCAAGTTTTTGACCTCCTTTATTAATTCCTAAGTATTTTGTTATTTTGATGAGATTGTAAATGGAATTGTTTCTGTAATTCCTTCTCAGATTGTTAATGTTCATATATGGAAATGCAGCCAATTTCTGTGTGTTGACTTTGTGTCCTGCTACTTTGCTGAATTCATTTATTCTAACAGCTTTTTTATGGAGTCTTCAAGGTTTTCTATATATAAGATCATATCATCTGCAAACATAATTTTACTTCTTTCTGACTTAGATGCCTTTTCCTTCCTTCCTCCCTCCCTCCCTCCCTCCCTCCCTTCCTTCCTTCCTTCCTTCCTTCCTTCCTTCCTTCCTTCCTTCCTTCCTTCCTAATTGCTCTGGCTAAAACTTAGCACTATGCTGAATCAAAGGGGTCAAAGCTGGCACCCTTGCCTTGTTCCTGATTATAGAGGAAAAGCTTTTAGTCTTTCACTATCGAATATGATATTTATTGTTTTTTTCATATGTATCTTTTATTATGTTGAGGTAGTTTTCTTTTATTCCTGTTGTGTTGAGTGCTTTTATCATGAAAAGGTGTTGAATTTTGTCAAATGCTTTTCTGCATCAATTGAGATGATCATGTGGGTTTTTTTTCCTTTCATTATGTTGATGTTGATCTATTTTCATATGTTGAACCATCAGTATATTCCAGGAATAAATCCCACTTGGTCAGAGTGTATAATTCCTTTAATATACTGCTGAATTTTATTTGCAAGTATCTTGTTGAGGATTTTGCACTACTGTTCATTGGCCTGTATATATTTTTTTTCTTGTGGTATCTTTGTCTGTGTTTGGTATCAGGGTAATGCTGGCCTCATAGAATGAGCTAGGAAATGTTCCCTCTTCAATTTTTTGAGAAGGTTTGGTGTTAGTTCTTTTAATGTTTAGTAGAATTCAGCGGAGCTATCAAGTTCAAGTATCAAATATCGAGTTTTCTTTGTTAAAAGATTTTTGGTTACTGATTGAAGCTCCTTACTGGTTATAGATCTAGTCACATTTTATTTTCTTTGTGATTTAGTCTCTGTAGGTTTTGTGTTTCTAGGATTTGTCCATTTCATTTAGGTTATCCACTTTGTTAGCATGCAATTTTTCATAGTACTCTCTTAAAATCCTTTTTATTTCTATAGAATTGGTAGTAATGTCCTCACTTTTGTTTCTGATTTTAGTAATTTGAATCTTTTCTCTTTTTTTGTTAATCCAGCTAGCTAAAGGTTTGCTAATGCTGTTGATCTTTTCAAAGAGCCTACTTCTGGTTTCATTGATTTTTCTCTGTTGCTTTTCTGTCTCTATTTCATTGCTCTTTCCTCTAATCTTTCTTATTTTCTTCCTTTTCTGCTAGCTTTGGATTTAGTTTGTCTTCTTTTTTTTTTCTAGTTCCTTAAGTTGTAAAGTTGATGGTTAATTTGAGATCGTTCTTGAATTTTATTTTTAGTCATTATTTTAAAAACTTATTTATTTTTAAATCAAAGTAGAGTTGAAATGCAATGTTATATTAGCTTCAGGTGTATTTTCTTTTTTGTTTGTTTGTTTGAATGTAAGCATTTGTAGCTGTAAATCTCCCCCTTAGCATTGCTCTCGTTTCATTCGTCTTTAAGTGTTTTATAATTTCCTTTATGATTTCCTCTTTGATCCATTGGTTGTTTAAAAGTATGTTGTTTAATTTCCATAATTTTGTGAATTTTCTAGTTTTCCTTGTTAATTGGTTTCTAACTTTATCTCATTGTGGTCAAAGAAGATACTTTGAATGATATCTATGTTTTAAACTTGGAGACTTAATTTATGGCCTCAAATATGATCTATCCTGGAAAATGTTCCATCTGCACTTGAGACGAATGTGTATGCTATTGTTGGTTAGAGTGTTCTGTTCATGTCTGTTAGACCTAATTGGTTGATTGTGGTGTTTGCATTCTCTGCTTCCTTATCTTCCATCTAGTTGTTCTTTTTTTTTTTTTTTCCAAAGATTTTATTTATTTATTTGAGACAGAGAGAATGAGAGACAGAGAGCATGAGAGGGAGGAGGGTCAGAGGGAGAAGCAGACTCCCCGCCGAGCAGGGGGAGCCCGATGCGGGACTCGATCCCGGGACTCCAGGATCACGACCTGAGCTGAAGGCAGTCGCTCAACCAACTGAGCCACCCAGGCGCCCCCCATCTAGTTGTTCTATCCATGTTGTGAGTGGGGTATTGAATTCTCCAACTATTATGTAGAACTGTCTACATCTCCCTTCAATTCTGTTAGTTTTTGCTTCATATATTTTGATTTGTCATCAGATGTATCATTGTTATAATCATTGTATCTTTGAACCTTTTATCAATATATAATGTTCTTATTTATCTCTTACAAACTTTTTTTGATTTAAAGTTTATTTTGTCTGATATTAGAGCCACCTCTGTTCTCTTTTGGTTACTATTTGCATGGAATATCTTTTTCCATCATTTCACTCTCAATCTGTCCAGGTTTTCTGGATCTTAGTTGAGTCTCTTATAGTTGGACTCTTGTGTTTTTATCCATTCTGCCAATCTCTGTCTTTTGATTGGAGAGTTTAATCCATTTACATTTAAAGTACTTACTGATAAGGAGGGACTTATTTCTGTCATTGTGCTATTTGCTTTCTATATGCTTTATAGCTTTTTTGTCTCTTGTTTCTTGCATTACTTTTTTTGTTTAGTTGATTTTTTTTTTGGTAGAGAAATTTTAAATTCCTTTTCATGTCCTTTTATGTATAATTTATAGCTGTTTTCTTTATGGCTACCATGGGGATTATGTTTAACATCCTAAAGTTATAATATTCTAATATGAATTTACACCAGCTTAGCTCAATAGCTTTTTGAATCTGATTTTGTTTGTCCATACTTACTGGTCGTAGGAAGTTTTCGTGTTTGAATTAAGCAGGTTGACAGCTGAGGGATTTCACATTCTGAAAATCTGCTACCTGGAAAGCAAGTGTACCCCAGAACTGCACAGGGAACAATTTTATAAGAAATAGAGAAACAGTTGATGCTTGTGTTGGTGAGGAGAGAAAAGGAAAGAGGAAATTAATGAATAATAAAGAAGCAGCTGATGTCAAAAATAGGGAAAGTTATGTTGAATCAGGGAATGATTCTCATACAGATTTGTCAGAATTTGGTAGGGTTTTAGATAATATTTTCATAACAGAATAACATCCTTGATTGGGCATACATTTAATTAAATTAGTTGAGGAGGACAGCTTTGGGATGTTCATTATTATTACATTTCAAATAGGCCTTTCAACTGTGAATGAATACTGAGAATAATGAATCTTCAGTGGCTGTATGAAAAAAAAAATCCATCCAGTGTAAAATGTAATTCAGGTTATTTCTGCAATATGGCTATGTTTCATGGAGGTAGATGCAGTACTCTTATCTATTACAAGCAATATAGTATTGTGTGTAAGGACTCAGACTGGCATCACACTGCCTGGCATTCAGCCCCAATTCTGCCATGTACTGTGTAACTTTGGATAAGTCGCTTAAACTCTTTTGCCTTAGAGTCTTTGTCTGTCACATGGTGATGATATTAATCATGGTGTGTGCCTTATGTAGTTTTGTGAAGATCAAATGAGTTGATATACACAGAGTGCTTAGAACACTGTTATTAAACACATAGTAAGCACTTATAAATAATAGCTACTATTTTTATTGCTGAAGAGAGGATTGTACTGACAAATTTTTTGCTTTCCTATTCAGATAGAGTCTGAAATCTCAGTGACCCCCGCCTGCAAGCCTCCCCATTTTTCTCCATCAGTCCATTCTCCTCCATGATTTCCCTGCCTTATCTCTTGACCCTACAAGGGAAATTATTACCTCTAGAAGGCTTTAGGCAGTCCCTTATGGATGTTGTGAACCAAAGGTTTACACCTTCCTTATGAATCAGGAACCCTGCAAACTGCAGCCTGTAGGGCACATCTGGCCTATTGCCTTTTTTGCATGTGCTCTTGAGCTAGGAATTGGTTTTCAATGGCTGAAAAAAAATCAAAAGAAGAGGAATATTTTGTGAAATTGTGAAATTGTGAAAATTATATGAAATTCAAATTTCAATGTCCATAAGTACAATTTTATTGGAACATAACCATGCCAATTAATTTCTGTGTTGCCTGTAGCCACTTTCATGTCACAGGGGCAGAATCGAATAGCTTGCAACTGAGACCTAATGGCTTACAAATCCTAAAATATTCACTATCAAGCCTTTTCCAGAAAAAATTTGCCCACCCCTACAGTAAATACTACCATTCAATGCTTTACATTTTCCTGTATTTTTTTTTTTTTAAAGATTTTATTTTTTAGAGAGCGAGCGAGAGAGAAACAGCATGAGAGGGGCAAGGGTCAGAGGGAGAAGCAGGCTCCCCGCTGAGCCGGGAGCCTGATGTGGGACTCGATCCCAGGACCCTGGGATCATGACCTGAGCCGAAGACAGACGCTTAACCATCTGAGCCACCCAGGCGCCCTTCCTGTATTTTTTGATAGACAATTCTAGGCCATAACTTGTCATTCAGTTTTTCCTCTCCCAGTTTTTCTTTGCAGAATGATAGTTTCTCTTCTTAAACTTACCCTGTATAATGATGCGAATCATTAATTTAGAGCTTGCTTGGGCCCTCCTATCTTAATTATGAAGAATAAGCTTTAAGATATCAGAATACTTTTACCTGTAATTGTATTGTATACCATGTGTACTGTTACTGGAAGAGAATGGTTTTTCCTTTCATAGAATCTTAGAGTTGGAAGGGACTTCAAGGTCATCTAGTTGTGTTCAATGACATTATAGATGAAGAAAGGGAAGACCCAAGAAGTGACATAAGTGACCCTCTGTCACAGGGCCAGGCCAACAAAGAATCAGGACTAGTGTGCATTTCTCGGTCTGATTCTCCCTCTTTTATGTCTTACCAGTCCCATATCCCCTAAACCAATTGTCAAGGTCAGCTTTGCATTGACACTGAAGACCTTGCAGACACAGGCCCACCCTAAGGGTTTGTGTCAGCAGAATACTCATCCTTAGGGTTTGCTTGTCTTTGCCTCTTCTCTGGAGAAGTCTTTGAGAGGCTTTGGTAAAGAAGTATAAAATAAAAGGATGACAATATTATCACTATTGGACTCATTTCATCACTTCTTTGAACTCTGGCACAATACCTTGTTGGGCTCAGAGCAGTGTCCACAGGCAAAAGAAATAGACAGAAAACAGAAAAAAAAAATTACATTCAGGTACTTATTAATAATTGGCCCAAACGTTTCACTCTTTTGATTCTTCAGTTATTTTTACCTTCATCCTGGGTCACCTGTTAACTTCCAGGTGTCAGGTATAATGAGGTCCTACCTGAACTCTACAAGGAGAAATTGAATTAGAAAGAACTGGGCTGGTTATTTTCAAATATTATAAAGGGAACAAAATGTGAAATGAGGTATTTACAGTATGAAAATGACCTCTATATAAATTTAGAAGAAATAAGACTTTCTAGTTGTTTTTACTTCTTGAGGTAGTCTCCTACAACCATAATTTGAATCACCTAAGAAATGTAAATATTCTGTGTTACCACTGGGAGGACTGTTAATATTTTGGCTTTGAAGATCAGTTTGATGTCATCTGCTTGATAAGCAAATATTATTCATTTCCCCCTTTCTCTCACCTTACTCCCATTCTCCCATTTGTTGGTTTTAAACCTATACCTTTCCCTTACTTTGGTTTTCTGGTTTCTTTCCACCATTTGTTTCTTTACTCTTCATTCCCCTTCAAATTTTGAAGCTCAATTTGGTTTTCTAAATATACACACGATTCCTGCCTTCTGTAATTTACCTCCAACAAGTATGAATCATCCATTTTTTAAAAATTTCAGTTCATCCACTGGTTACCATTTATTTTGCTTCCTTACTATGTAAAACAACCCAAGAGCCATTCCCCCTGAGGGTTTTTTAAAACCTCAATTCACCTGATGTAAATCTTTTGTATCTAAACTCCGCTTCATACCCTCAGTCACCTAATATCATACTGGCATTTTGAGGGTAACCTCTAGCATATCAGGCTTGCCCTGGAGTTAGAAGTTTGACACTATTAGGCAAGAACCTTCAAAACTGGTAATAGGAAGACGAACATAGTCTAGAGTTAGGCCTTCTGCACAGAAGACAAGAGTACTAGACCAGGTTGCCAAAAACCTGGATCTCTTACTAATTTATCCTTAATGAATTCTCTCTTCTCCTCTAGCTTTGTATCCTCATCTGAACAATGAGGAGGTTGAACTAGACAGTCTGAGTTTCTAAATGTAGGAGTGGGCCAAGGAAAGGGAACTGAAGACATTGTCTAGTGTGGGGTGTTGTGAAGGTAAAAATATACTAAATGGAAGGTCGTAGAGGAAGAAGATAAGGCCTAAATTTGGTATACTTGGGGTTTCATCACCTCATATTCCTTAACGGATTGGATAAGAATATGTGAGGTAAAGCAGCTCTCAAGAGAACATGGTTTGACTCTCCTTTTAAAGTGAAGGGAATCAGGTACAAGTGCCCATTCTCCTGTTGCTTGTGGTAACTGTTGGCTCACTTGCCTGTGGATCGCAGGCAGGGCCTCCTCAAAAGACTTTCTTCTCAAGTTCCGTGTTTATGATAAACGTCCTTGTGAGTATTCTGTGAGAGAGCCGTTTTTATTTTGATGCAAAAAGTATTTTTCTTGACCTTTCTTCATGTGGGTGAAGCAGACCTTTGAGGAAGCTGATAAGAATGGTGACGGCTTACTGAATATTGAAGAGATACATCAACTGATGCACAAACTAAATGTCAATCTTCCCCGAAGAAAAGTCAGACAAATGTTTCAGGTACGTTTTCACAGTTGGGTTGGCCTTGTGTAAAATACGCGTTGGAAGTTACTGTTGTACTTGGCTATTTCAAAGGCTGTTTTGTTTTGTTGAGAGTTGATACTACCTGCTCCGTATTGTTGCATTTTTCTTTGATGAAAAGAGGTGTTTTGTTTTGGGAAGGAAAAAAAAAAAAGCTTCCTAAACTTAACAATTTCACTTCCTAGGATGCTTTTTTTATTGTTGCTGTTTTCAGAGAGTAATTATAAGCACTTTACCTGGCACTTAGATAATGGAGTAAACCTGATCAAGGCCCTTTGAGGGAGTGATAACATCTCATGTGCCTACCTCACAGAGCTCTTGTGAGGATCAGAATCAAGACTAGATAGCATGAGAAAACAGCACTTACTGAAGCCCTCAAGAGGCTCTGTTTCATTTCAGAGGAGTTTAAGATTTAGAATCCATGATGCTTAGAAGTGCTGTATCACTCCTACTGTTTAGGGAACTCTCCAGAAGTTCATTCAACTGTCTGTTCGTATTAAATGAGATGCTCTTTCCCTGTTGGTCAGTCCTTGAGGAAAATCCTTGGGCCAAAACTTAACTCTGTGGCCCCCAGCTGGGACTGTACCTAGTCCTCCATCGAAGGTGCAGAAGTGAGCTCTGTTGAGTGAGTGCAAAGACAATGTTAGATTACTAGTAATTGCTAATATCCTAATTTCAAAAGTGCTCTTATTTGGAGAGAAGTCATATGCACGATCCATGTTTTGCAATAATTTTCTATTCTAGGTGATTAGGTGACATTTTGTGCATGCAAAAATAAGCAGAGGGTGTGATATTTTCTGATGGTTAATGTTTTGTGCTGCTTTTGTTTTCTAACCATTTGTTCTTAGAGGCAGTAAGGGCAGAAATAATGTGAGGGATGAGTTGCAATGATGAATGGAAGGTGGAGGCTGGTTCCATTCTGTGACCTCTTACCGTGGTCCTGTCCTTGGGAAGCTCTTGGCTGGACATGGTTTGCAATGAGGGGGACTTGGTCACATTGCACTGGAGAACAACAGAAGAGAAAGGAAAGAAGGGGAAGGCATATGCTGTAGAAAGAACCCCAGAGATGGAGTGAGGGGCTTTGGAGGGCAAATGTATTGTCACAAATAGAGTGAACTGTCTTTCAACTATATGGAAGGGTTTGCCACATTCCTGGCACTCCCTGTGATATCTTACTTTGTCCTGTTGTGAGCCCCACACTCCCAGCTATTCCTTTCCACAGAAAATGCTCATGGTACTGAAGAGGTAGCTTTTGATCAAATTAGACGGGCCAAGCTTAAAGAGGAAAGGCAAAGCCTGTACCTACAAAAATAATGATGTGGGGGTACTTTTTGGAAGTTAGATAAGGGAGTAACATAAGATACTGATCTATTTTTATTTATGCATTTTTCCCCTTCAGACACCTTTTATTTCTCATGCACTAAGCATTTTGCAGGGCAAACCAGGAAATGTTTATGTCAAATGTCTTATGCGTTCAAAGTGAATCCTTTAGATAAATTTTAAGAAAACATTAGGGGTCTCTTTTTGTGACCTTAGGTTTAAAGACTTATCAAGCCAGAAGTGTAGGATAAGGAGTAGGACCTGCTGGAGAACATTTCCACTGCAGGCTTTGTACCTAGCAGGGTTGTGGAAATGCTCTTTGTGGGAGTGATAGGACCAAAGGTCTTGGTATTATTTCAAGAACATTCTTCTTCTGGCTAATCGCTAGTGTAGACATTGAAGCCTTCCTAGAATTTTCTTTGCTTTTTTGTTGCAGAGCAAGATTCAACTAAAATTTTTTTCAAAGTAATCTTTTACGTTATGGATAGCTACTTTAAAGTCTCTAGATGCTATTGTTTACATGTTGGAGTTTTACTGTTGTTAATTGTTTAGGCATTTATAAGGAAGTCTTGAAAAAGTTACTTCTCTGTATCTAGGGTTAGATACTTTGAAACAAAGTTATGGCAGAAATTTGAATATTAGACCCAGTTTCTTAAGACGCAGTGACTCTACAAACAAGCATCTCACACACCAAAAATGTGGATATTCTATAGACCATTCTCCTTCTACCTTTAAAAGGACAGAAGGCAATCAGCTCCACAATGAAACTGTGTGTTATTTAAATATTGGTTAAAGTGTGTGCTCATAATTATCCCAAGGTTAGCAAAATTTTTAAAAATATATTTTTCATGAGCACACTGACTTTCAAAGCTATGTTTAAAACCCTGTAGCAGCTGAATATATACATTCCAAAACCTGTGCAGTTCAAGATGCTATTCATTCCCTGTCAATTTGGGTTCAGTTATAACTGTGTTCACATAAAATGAAGATCATGTAAATGAATTAGCTGCTCATTACATATTCCCAACAATTTTAGGGTTTTCTGACAAATTCAGCCAATCAGAAGGAAGATACATGTTGAAAGATTCTTGCTCAATATTACTAGAAACAAATAATTTCAACTAGAAATCAGTCCAGGTGGATTTTTCAGACTTCTGTGGAGGGAAAACAAGCAGGAGCAATAAACTACCTATGCCGAATTAAGAGAGATTCTGTTATATATAAAAATTATATTTGAATTACATACAGTTCAGAACCTGGTTAGAGACTAGTATTTTCATAATGTGTTAAGTATTTTTTCTCTTTTGCTCATGATTTGTCTTGTCCATCATTTCTTTTTCTTTTTCCCTTTTTTTAAAGATTTTATTTATTTATTTGAGAGAGAGAGAATGAGCATGAGATGGGGGAGGGTCAGAGGGAGAAGATTCCCGCTGAACAGGGAGCCCGATGCGGGACTCGATCCCAGGACCCTGGGATCATGACCTGAGCCAAAGGCAGATGCTTAACGACTGAGCCACCCAGGCGCCCTTTCTCTAACTTTTTGAGTTGAATTATTATCTGTTTTCAGTCTACCTTGCTTTCTAATAAATTGAAAACTTCATTTCCTTCTAATTACTGCTTTAACTCATCACAAAAATTTTAATATGTAGTGCAAGTGTTCACTTCTATGTCTCATTTCCTATTTAGAAATGTATTATGTTGTCTTCAGACTTTTTTTTTTAAGCTTTTTTTGTTGGTTTATAAATTTACTGTGATTAGAAAAATTGGTTTTTATAAGGTTGATTCTTTATAACATGAAACGTTTTTTGTGGCCTAATAAATAGTTAAATTGACCCACGTGTGCTTGAAAAGAATGTTTACCATTTGTGAAATGTGTTCTAGCCTTTTTATAGAAAATATTATTTCCCAGTACTGAATTTCCTATTTCAAATTCTCACACTGCCTTGGTTTTTCTCTGATTTTCAGGAAGCTGATACAGATGAGAATCAGGGAACTCTGACATTTGAAGAATTCTGTGTTTTTTACAAAATGATGTCACTGAGACGGGACCTTTATTTGTTGCTCTTGAGCTACAGTGACAAGAAAGATCACCTAACTGTGGAAGAACTGGCTCAGTTTTTGAAGGTGGAGCAAAAGGTATTATTGGACTGTTGGATTGAATGTTTACTTAAAAATACCTAAGAATATACAGGTTTCTTCTGGTGTTGGATATAGGTACACTTTATTTTTAGGATAGAGGGGTAAATATCACAATTCCACAAAAAGTCTTATGAGTTATTTATAACATGTTTCTAGCAGCTTTTATGAGGGAGTGATAAATTGAACACTCACATAATTTTTTAACTTAAATATGTTGACTATGGGTAAGCACATTTTTCCACAAAGTAATGGATATTAACTCATGTGTTTCATTTTAGATATAATGGCTATGTTTTCTTTATACTAATAATATAGGTAGGTATTTGTTAACTATGATGTAATTCTTAACTAGCAATATAGTAATTCATTGATAATTCTGATAGGAAATTGACATTGGATCATATCAGAAGACTAAGTAAATTAAGTCCTGATTAGCAAAGAGAACCCCTAAATGTATTTCAAATAAGAACTTTTTTTTAAAAAGATTTTATTTATTTATTTGAGAGAGAGAATGAGAGAGAGAGAGGGAACATGAGAGGGGGGGAGGGTCAGAGGGAGAAGCAGACTCCCCCCTGAGTGTGGAGCCCGATGCGGGACTCGATCCTGGGACTCCGGGATCATGACCTGAGCCGAAGGCAGTCGCTTAACCAACTGAGCCACCCAGGCACCCTGAAATAAGAACTTTTAATTTTAATACTATGTAGTCTGAACTGTGGTCGACAAGGCTAGTCTTCTCATATATTTTTTTTAATATCTCCTGAAACTCTTTCTTACTGATGTAGAATAAATGAATTTTTTTTGTCTTTTTTTAGCTTTATTGAGTTACATATGACTAAAATTGTATGTGTTTAAGGTGTACAATGTGAGGTTTTGATATAATGTGTACATTGTAAAATGATTACTACAATCAAGGTAACTAACATATCCATCACCTCACATACTTATGATTTTTGTGTGTGTGTGGTGAGAACACTTAAGATCAACTCTTAGCAAATTTCAAGTATATAATCTAGTATTATTAACTATGGTCACCATGCTGTACATTAGATTGCCAGAACTTATTCATCTTGCATAATTAAACCTTTGCACTCTTTGACCAACTTTCTCCCCTTTCCCCTCCAGGCCATGGCAACCAACCAGCATCTACTCTGCTTTTATGATTTTGACTTTTTAATTTTTTAGGATTTTGGTTATTTATTTGAGAGAGAGCGCACAAGCAGGGGGGAGGGGCAGAGGGAAAGAGAGAAGCAATCTCCCTGCTGAGCAGGGAGCCTGATGGGGCTTGATCCCAGACCCTGAGATCATGACCTGAGCCGAAAGCAGATGCTTAACTGACTGAGCCGCCCACGTGCCCCTATGATTTTGATTTTTTTAGATTCCACTTTATCAGTGAGATCATTTGTCTTTCTTTGTCATTTCATGTAGCATAATTTCCCCTGGCTTTTAAAGATGTCACAAATGGCAGGAGTGATTTAATCAATCGTGCCTACATAATGGGACCTCTACCAAAGACCCTGCACCATGAGGTTTGGAGAGCTTCTGGGTTGGTGAAGCTATACGGAAGTACTGGAAAGGGGAAGGGGTGTACTGCGAGAGGGCATGGAAGCTCTGAATACATTCCCACATACTTGCCCCATGCATTTCTTCATTTGGCTGTTCATGAGTTGTATACTTTGTAGTAAACCAGTCCTAGTAAATAAAGCACTTTTCTGAGTTCTTTGAGTCATTCTAGTGAATTATGGGAACCGACAGGCTTTCTCCTTGACTAAACTCTTGACAGGCTCTTCTGAGTCCTTTTTTGACTAGGCCCTGTCATTGGGCCTTGTCTTCAAGTGTGCAGCTGTAGCAAGAATCCTGCTAAGTCTCTTTAACCAAAACCTGCATCTTTGATACCTGATCACCTCAATATCTGATAAAATTCCTTATCTTTCACCATCTCCTAAGTGATATCTGATCACTTTTTTTCCTTCAGCAAGAACCCTGTTAGGTAGGTTTAGCCAGAAATACCTCTTACCCCTGATGTTTCCTCCACTGACCCTGACCCAGCTCCTTGGGTATAAATCTCCCTTGTCCACCCTGTATTTGGAACTGAACCAGTACTATATACTGAGTTCTCTTTTCCCCTATTATAATAGTTACTGATTAAAATCTGTTTTTATTGCTTTAAATACTGTCCCGTTCTGTTTTTTCTTTTTTTCTTTTAAAGATTTATTTATTTGAGAGAGAGAGAGTGTACGTGTGTGCACAAGTGGGTGGAGGGGCAGAGGGAGAGAATCTTCAAGCACACTCCCTGCTGAGCGTGGAGACTGACAGCGGGACTGGATCTTAGGACCCAGGAGATCCTGACCTGAGCAGAAACCAAGAGTCAGATGCTCAACAGACTGAGCCACCCAGGTGTCCCATGGTCTGTTTTTTTCTTTGATAGATCCCCCAGATTTGTAGTAGGCCAAGCAGAAATGCGTGTATCCTGAACACCTCATTTGCGGCTAGAATCTGAGGTGGAGCAGTCTATGGGATTGAACACTTAACCTGTGGGGTCTAATGCTAAATCCACATAGTTAGTGTCAGAACTAAATTGCATTGTTGGGCACTCAGTGTTGGAGAATTGAAAACTTGGTTGGTGTCAGAAAAAGATACACTACATTTGGTAATGGTTTACTTTACCCCATTCCACAGTCACATACATTTTAGGAATAACAGATTCAGATTTAATAAATTTTGGTGTTGCTTTCTTAAGGATTAAGTGTTAGCAAAATGTTTCTATCAAAATCTGTTATTTTAATTAGTTTGCTAATTTGGCAAAGGCAGAGATTCTCCATTAACAAAGTTAACTATAACACAGGTAGAACATGGGAATGAAGTGACAGAAGAATTTTTTTCCCTATGCCCTACCACATACATCTCTTCTCCTCTGTTTTCTGCCTTTATAACTACTTTTGTACTCTCACCTGGACAACTCTTTTAATACAGTAGAAAGAACATTAGACTGGGAGCCCAGAAGACCTACATTCCATACCCTACAGGCTTTATTGGTTGGAGAATCTTGGGCAGGTCATTCATTATTGTTTCTGAGCTTTTGTTTCCTAATCTATAAAAGGGAGCTGATATCTACCTTTCCAATCTCACAGTGTCAAATTGAACATTGATTGTAATGATGAATGTGAAGGCCCTTTGACACAGATATTCAGAAGCACAGCAGTGTAACAGATTAAAATTACAATATTTAAAACCACTGACTTCAAATTCATTTGGACAAGTGGAATTAACCCAGTCCATTTGAATAACAATAGTGAACGTCACTTGCTAAGGGGCATGTGTTTCTTCCCTCCTTTTGGTTATATTGACATTCAACCAGTAAATTTTTGTTAGGGGAAACAGAAGCCAGTGCTCTATGACATCTGCCCCTGGCAGACGATTACCTGCATCTGGTTTAATTTTCTAAATTAGCTTGAAGCTACCTATGGGCATAATCTGAAAGATATTTTATGTTTTTATTTATTTATTTATTTTTATTATTTTTTTTTAAAGATTTTATTTATTTATTCATGACAGAGAGAGAGAGAGAGAGAGAGGCAGAGGGAGAAGCAGGCTCCCAAGGAGCAGGGAGCCCGATGTGGGACTCGATCCCGGGACCCTGGGATCATGACCTGAGCCGAAGGCAGACGCTTAACCATCTGAGCCACCCAGGCGCCCTATTTTTTGTTTTTTTTTAAAGATTGTATTTATTTACTTGACAGAGAGAGTGAGCCAGCACAAGCAGAGGGAGCAGCAGAGGGAGAGGGAGAAGCAGGCTCCCCACTGGGCAGGGAGCCAGATGCGATGCGGGGCTTGATCCCAGGAACCCGGGATCATGACCTGGGCTGAAGGCAGATGCTTAACCGACTGAGCCACCCAGATGCCCCTGAAAGAAATTTTTCAAAAATTATCATACATCGGGCGCCTGGGTGGCTCAGTTGTTAAGCCTCTGATTTCGGCTTGGGTCATGATCCCGGGGTCCTGGGATCGAGTCCCACATCGGGCTCCCTGCTCGGCAGGAAGCCTGCTTCTCCCTCTCCCACTCCCCCTGCTTGTGTTCCCTCTCTCGCTGTGTCTCTTTCTGTCAAAAAAATAAATAAAATCTTAAAAAAAAAAAAATTATCATACATCAAGATACAGAAGCCATAAAGGAAAATATTAATGTCTTGAAACTTCTAAGTTTCTGTGTAGTCCAATTTATCAAACACCATAAAATTAATGTCTAGCACAAACTAGGAAAATACTTGTAACATACAAAGGGAGAAACGGTGAAATTCCTTAATATGGAAAGTGCTGTCATAGATTGCTGAGGAAAAAAATGAATACCCAATAGACACATGGGCAAAACATTTGAAACATAAAAAATTTCATAAACAATCAATAAGCCTATTGAAAAGTTCACCCTTCATTAGGAATTCAAATATATGAAATAAATGAAAAGACCATTTTTCACCCACTAAATTAGTAAAGGTTAAAAAAATACTATCAGACATGGTGTCTGTTTCTTACATTTCCAGTGAAGTTGTGGAATGGTGTAAGTTTAATTATCAAATTAACTTGGGACAGTTTAATTATCAAATTTTATATAACTTATAAACCTTTGACCAATCTGTTTTACTTCTAGTAGTTCATTCTGAGGAAATAATTGTGTTCATAAAAAAAAAGATGTGAAGTTATGCATTTCAACATTCTTTAAAGTAGAGAAAAATTGGGCACAATCTAAATATGCAGCAAGAGAGTCATTAGTTAAGAGTTTTGTGGGATTTTGAGTTTTAAAACGGGATTTTCACAATGGAACAAATTGGAGGCAATTTGACGACTCATACGGCAGTAATTCATTCATTTTTGATGGCATAAGATTGGTGTATACATCAGAGTATTCAACTTTTACAGATTTACTCAGTTGTGAAATGAAATATCACTGCTGGTCACATATGTTGTCAAAGATGATGTGAAATCAAATATTGGCCCACGGGTCAGATTTTTATTTCACTGAAGCTCTCTGAAACCTGAATTCATACCTTTGACAGGTCCAACTGCTGTTTGATTAGGTTTTTCATTTTTTTTTTTTTTTTAAGATTTTATTTATTTGACAGAGAGAGACAGCGAGAGAGGGAACACAAGCAGGAAGAGTGGGAAAGGCAGAAGCAGGCTCCCCGCCGAGCAGGGAGCCCGAAGCGGGGCTCGATCCCAGGACCCTGGGATCACGACCTGAGCCGAAGGCAGACGCTTAACGACTGAGCCACCCAGGCGCCCCAGTCTTTCATTTTTAAAACCTGGATGTGCTAGGGGAAAATTCTCTCTGTCTTTTATATCCATGAAGAAGTGCCAGTTAAGAAGAAACCAGCTGGCTGACATTTCTCTTTCATTGCTTCCTTGCAACCACAAATAAAGATCACCGACATCCACGAGTGTGTGATTCCAAAGTACTAGGTCGGGTTGAGGTTTTTTGGTTTCATTTTTTCCCCCTGTGTTTGCCAAAAAGCAATCTATGTCTCCTCCAGATCTACTATCCATTTGCTGGCACTGGGGTGGAATGTGTTTTGTGTTCAGTGATTTTTCAGAGCTTTGGTTCGGGAGCAATAATTGGGTGTCATTCCCCTATCCCCCTGACAGCCTTTCTTAACAAGCCTCTACTTTCTTTCTATCCTTTTGTTTCTTGTGGCTCGAGGAGAGAGGAAGTGAAGGCAGGACAACTGAAGCATCCTTGCAGTCTGAGAAACCACCTAGCTGTTTACTGAGTGCAAAGGCTACACCTCCATGGATAAATCAAAAGCAGATTTCTCTTCGTGCAGATTTCGCTTTCATCTGAAATATGCATATGGGTGGTTAATTCCAGGGAAATTTTCAGAGCTTTACTGATCTCATGCTAGAGGGCCTTCTTATTGTTACTTGTTTATCTGACATAGATCTATACATTATCTCATTGTGGTGCTTCTAACAGTTATCCCCTTTGTGTCTTTATTCTTTCTGCTAAAATAGTCCCTTGATTCTTCTGACCCAGTTACCAGCGTCACTATGCCATCTCCCTTCATTATCTTTCACTGAATCCAGAATGATGTGGTGAGAGTCATGGTCATTCTAACCTTCTCTCTCTATAAGAAATAATTATAAACATTTCTTCGTTTATAACTACCCCTTTTGGTGCCAGTGTACCTCTATCTTTTTTTTTTAAAGCATTTTCCTCATCATAAAAGCATTCCTTTAAGAGTCCTTCCTGAGTTTCTGTTTCATTTACTTAATTATTCACAGTTAATGCAATTGAGAGAGTTTTCAGAGTAATTGTATCTTGTAATATTTTTGCTGCCTTGAATATAGTTCCCAAATGACATTTTCTGTGAAGTAGTCATACATTCAAATGCTTTGAAATGTGTGGTTGAATATTAGGATGAGTTAGAGGTAGCCAGTTTGGGGAGGTAAATTGTTTCTTATTCAGCTGAAAACTGAAGGACCATTCATTTAGAGATGCTCCTCCACTCCCTTCTGAAGTTACCCCAAGATACAGGAAAGAGACTTTTTTCTTCTGCATAAGACTACAAGGACAAAGAGAACAGGGGAAGAGACAGGAACAACAAGATCTTGAAATTTGTCTGATCTAAAGGAGACCCCAGAGCACTGAAATTCAAGCCCACAGAGCAAGAAACACGAAGCAACTTCGTTCACTCAGCGGAATCCCGGAAAAGCTCAAGAATCAAAGTTACATGATGCCCTTGAAAATAGGAGATGAGGAGGGGTGACAAACACAAGCATTGGTTGGAAGTGTCCCTCCTCCAACCTGGCATAACAGTGGAAGTCAGAACCGGAGAAGGATGGCCCGGAAGGGTCTAGCTTGAGGCATCCCAGGCCCCCCTGAGTACTGGACATGTGGTCTGTGAAGATGGCTGCAGGAATTCCCCCATTCCTGTATGTGTGCCCCTTGTCAATATGACTTTCCTTCTCCTCCCATCGAGCAGTAGTCTCTCCTTTCCTGCCCCTTGAATCTGGGCTGGCTTTGGGATTTGGTTTGACTAAGAGATTGTGGTAGAAATGATGAACAAGGAGCCTCTTCAAGCCCTGATGGTTCCACTCCTGCCCTGTTGGAACTGTGTGACTACCACATGAGGAAACCGGGCTAGTGTTTTTGAGGATGAGAGACTCCTCAGAGAAAGAGGCCCAGGACCAACAGCCGGCACCCACCGCAGGCATGTGAGTGAGGCCATCTTAGACCACCGAACTGTAGTCAGGTGACTGGGTGCCTATAGTCACTTGAACAACGCCTAGATGAAAACAGCAAAATAACTGTCCAGCCAAACCCAATCCCACTTGCCATCCTGCACAAATGTGATTTAAAAACAAACAAACAAATGTGGTTGTTGTTTTAAGCTTCTAAGTTTTGGGTGGCTTGTTTCAGAGAAATAGGTAATGAGTTCAAGGACAAAGTGAACATCTGTGCATTGAAGTGGGAGAACCATAACCCTCTTCTAATAATCTGCTCCTATGTTTATATAGGGGAAATTACAGGTAGGAAATAGGAGAATATGACAAGCCATAGTGGGTTGGATAGTGGCCCCAGAAGATACGTCCCAAGTCCTAACTCCCAATACCTGTGAGTGTGACCTTATTTGGAAATAGGGTTTTTGTAGATGTAATTAAGTTAAGGATGTTGAGATGAGATCATTTTAAATTCAGGGTGGACCCTAAATCCAATGATGAATGCTCTTAGAAATGCCAGAAAAGACAACCTAGACACACAGAAGAAGGCCACGGAGGCAGAGACTGAACTTACGAAGCCCCAAGCCAAGGAATGCCAAGGTTTGCCAGCACCCAGCAGATGCAAGGAGAGAGGCATGGAGCAGATTCTCCCTCAGGAGTCTCCAGAGGGAGTCGACCCTGCCGACACCTGGAGTTTGGACTTCTGGTCTCTAGAACTGTGAGAGAATACATTTCTAAGTTTGTGGTAATTTATTAACAGTAGGCCTAGGAAACTAATATACCAACCCCAGAAAAAAAACCCAGACCTGAAGATATTTACATCAGATATCTGATAAAATAGTACAGCCAGGGACTTCTACAGTGAAGCCCACCAGTCAATCAGCTCTGCTCAGGACTTACAGAGCTTCCAACTAATTTATTTTGATTTTAAATACATGTTTAAATAATTTAAAAAAGGGGTTTTAAAAAGGCAAGTTTACCACATGTTTGAGGAAATCCTCTACCATAAGATACAGAGACCAAGGTAAAGACAGAGCATCAGGAAACTTGGAGGAAATAGAGGCAGCACAGGGAAAAGGACATTTTTAAAACTGCCATTAATATCAGAGTTTTGCAACACGTACTGTAGCCATGAAGCCAGAGCAATACGCTCTGGGAAAAGATGGTTCAGAGGAGGAAAAGAGCAGAGAACGAAATTCAATAAATGGCTTGGGAGATAGTGAGAAAATTGCCCATAAAATAGAGCAAACACAAAGAAATGGAAAATAGAAAAGATAAGGAAATTAGGGGGTCGATCCAGAAGGTCCACTCTCTGAATAATCGGAGTTACAGAAAAAGATAAGAAGAAATATAAGGGAGGAAATTATAAAATAAATAATACAAAAAATGATTAGCATGGAAAGTTAGAACTCTCTAGGCTGGCAGGGCCACTGAGTGCCAAGTGCTGTGAATATAAGATCCACAGAGGGGCGCCTGGGTGGCTCAGTCAGCTGAGCATCGGATTCTTGATTTCCCCGCAGGTCATGATCTCAGGGTTGTGAGATTGAGCCCAGGGTGGGCTCTGTGCTCAGTGGGGAGACTGCTAAAATTCTCTCTCTCTCTCTCTCTCCTCGCCCCTGTACCCCCTGACCCCGCCCCTCTCACTCCCGCACTCTCTCTCAAAAAAAAAAAAGATCCACACAGAGACAAATCATAATGAAATTTCACAATGCCCTAAAAGTTTACATAAAGCAAGAGAGAGAGAGAAAAAAAAAAGTTGATGCAATTAACAAGCAAAAACAGGTGCTGTCAAAGGACTGGAATCAGTATGGCATCAGACTTCTCAACAGCAACTCTGGAAACCAACAACATAGGAGCAACAATTTCTGACCTCGAATTTTCACCTGGCTAATCTGTCCACCGAGTGTGTGTGCAGAGTAAAACACACATAAGAACACAAAAACACATGCAAGAAATAAATAATTTGCTTTCTGAGCGTTCTCTGAGGAGCGTGAAGGGATGAAGTCAGAACAAAAGCTGATTGAAGTGCTGGAATCCCACCAGCCTGGAAGAAGAAGGACCTTTCTAGGGGATAAAGAGTTGGAGTTCATGGGTTATTTGTTGCCTTTGGTAACTGAGAGGCCATTAGAGTCACTAGGAAGAATTTATGAGGGAGACACTAGAAATTAACCAAATGGGTAGGCATTGCAGTAATTAACAGATTGGAAAAAATCCTGTAAGAAATACAATCATAGGGCTCCTGGGTGGCTCAGTCATTAAGCGTCTGCCTTCGGCTCAGGTCATGATCCCAGGGTTCTGGGATCGAGCCCCGCATCAGGCTCCCTGCTCAGCGGGAAGCCTGCTTCTCCCTCTCCCACTCCCCCTGCTTGTGTTCCCTCTCTCGCTGGGTCTCTCTCTGTCAGATAAATAAATAAAATCTTAAAAAAAGAAAAAAAAGAAATACGATCATTATACCATAGACTCAGTATTCAACATTTGCATGATCAGAATAATTCAAAATTGAATAGTAATTTGATAAAAATTAAGATATAGCTATCCTCGGTGGAGGGGTAGAGGGAGAAAGTTTGCAGGCCCAAACTAGCTAAATCTTTAACACAATAAAAAAGTCAAGAGATAATGCTTAAAGTGTATAAAAACAGAAGATAACATCATTAACATAGTAATTAGGAATATAAAGACTCCTTCCAATGGAAATATCTAGAAGTGTTGACATTACTTTTATTTGGAGCGTGGTTCTCAATATAGAAGGGGGAATTCTGCTTTCAATCATAAGCATCTTAGTTTTGACTTATTTATGAATATATTACTTTGATAAAAATAAATTGAAAAGAGTTTAGCAATATTAAAATTCTCTGCAAATTATATTATGATTTTTGTGTTTGGTGTGCTTTGGGAATCATAGCTATAAGAAATATAATTATTTACTTCTGACTGTGTTTTGAAATTGTCACTCAGTGTCAAAGCTTTGCCAGATAACTTATAAGAAGTCTGGGGATAAAAATTTAGGATCAGAATAATAGTATGTTATACAGACATCTATGACTTTGATTTCTACAACGAGTCCATTTGGAGTGGATTGACCTTTAATACGAGGGCCAGTTAGTCTTTTTTGGATGAGATTAAGTATTATAGAAAACAAGGAAAAGAGAAATGGAGTCCAGCCTGGAATAATCAAAGAAGTCAAACTATAATAACTAACTTGAGAGCTTAAAACATCTCAAGAAATTAAGATTTAGGAGTTTCAGCTATATTGAAAAAACAGTTTTGAAAGTAAGCATTTCAATTTTTCAGTACAAATAAAAACTCCCAGATAATAGGTGTAGTGTAAAAGAAAAGGCTTTGGATTTGAAGTCAGAAGGTTGAAATCTGATCCTTGGTCCTGCCTTCTATTGGTTTTGTGACTTTGACATAGTGAACCTTTCCTAGCATAAATTTTCATATTTTAAAATGGGGATTAAAATCCCAAGTTTACAAGACTGTTGTAAGAACTATTTAAGATTTTGTGTGTAAAGGCTCTTTATAAACTTCACAGCACTGACTGCATTATATAAAGGTAAAGCATCATTAGTATATTCAGGTTTTTTAAAGCTCTTTTAGCACCAGTTGCCTGGTATAGAAAGAACAGTCCTCCGTGTTGGAAACAGCAAGTGGCTCAGATACTGATAGCAAACAAAACTTTCAAAAGAGCTGCATGAGAAATAGGAGTAGAGTAGAGAGAAGTTGTGTTCTATTTCACCTTATTAGCTATGTCACAAAACAAAGGGGAAAGGAACCGTAAAGAGCATTAACCTATGTTGAACCCTCATTCACACAGTAAAATCTCACAATAACTTTTTAAGTAAGGTCTAAAGAATTCAGTTGTGTAAAAATGCAGGATTTTGCTATTGGGAGGTTAATAAATTAGACCAGGAGATGGGGGAAGCGTGGAAGCTGAATGAGTTGTACATTTCCTTTCTCATTATTATGAGATTTTATTGCATGTCACTGAGTTAATCCTTAATACTTGAATTTTGGTAGAAAATGGATTATCTTTCCTTCTTTCTTTCTTTCTTTCTTTCCTTCCTTCTTTCTTTCTCTCTCTCTCTTTCTTTCTTTCTCTTTCTTTTTCTTTCTTTCTTTCTCTCTCTTTCTCTCTTTCTTTCTTTCTCTCTCTCTCTTTCTCTCTCTTTCTTTCTTTCTCTCTTTCTTTCTCTCTTTCTCTCTTTCTCTTTCTCTCTCTCTCTTTCTTTCTTTCTCTCTCTCTTTCTTTCTTTCTTTCTTTCTTTCTTTCTCTCTCTCTCTTTCTTTCTTTCTTTCTTTCTTTCTTTCTTTCTTTCTTTCTTTCTTTCTTCTTTTCTTTCTTTCTCTTTCTCTCTAGTAGGCTCCATGCCCAACGTGGGCTTGAATTCATGACCCTAAGATCAAGAGTCGGATGCTCTACCGACTGAGCCAGCCAGCCACCCCTCACATTTATTTTTATATGGTGCCCAGGAAATTGTGAGCATCCTAGAATGTCCACTGATATTTTTTGCCAATTTACTGAATACTTCTCAGATAGGATGCTTTTTGTTAACACATTCTGCTTTGTATCTTGAACTAGTAAGATGTTCTCTGCTCATCTCCAATTAGTTCTATCCCAGGATGACAGTATTTTGTTGATTGTTTTTTAGATCTCATGGGCTCCTGGTAGACTACCTGAGTCCAGGACAAGACCCCTACATCTCTGAACAAATAGCCTCATAAACCAAATAATTGCAGTGTAAACTCAGGTTTCCCGTGGCACATGAATTTTTTTTGTTGTTATCAATTTGGCTCTTTTTATTTTGTGGGAAATTATTTGTTTTTTAGATTGCACGTGATAAATCTCTCTAGTATATTGCAGACAAATTAATGACCTGCTCAAAGCCTGAGTAGGGCAATAGAGTTCTTATAGGTAGCATGGTTTCATTTATTTTATGGTATTTTCTGATGTTGTCTGGCAATATAAGCCTCTGAATGTAGTAAGGATTGTAAAATTTACTCAACAGATGCATCAGCCGTTGCACAGCTAGTTTGGGGGATAAAAGCATTCTATGTTCTTTCAAGCAGGCAAAAAATAGCTGCATAACAGAGCTTTTGTTCCCCTGAAAAAGGTTTAAATGCTATTAAATAGATAGTTTAGAAAAATTAGATTTCAGTAAAACATAAGTATTGAACCTAAGAGATAATAAAATATTTGAAATATGAAATACTGGCTCATAGGATTAGCTTCCTCTATCACTATTCATTAGTATTTTTAAATGTCACTGTTAGACTGTGGGGTTCAATGGAATTTTGATCAAAATATCACATCCTGCAATTTGCTATTTAATTAAAGAAGTTATTCCTGAAGAGTTTGCTTTTCCCAGTGACACTAAGTATGTAATGTTCATGTAGCAACCTTGAGAACGACTCTTAATAGCATCACTGCCTTTTTAATGCCACACTTTGATAGTAATTCATTTAATTCTCACAACTACCTTATAAAATAGCCATAGAGAGGGTAAGTGACTCATTCAAGATCCCACTGTTAATGATATAAGCTGGCCGATTTGAACCCAAGCCATCTAGCTCCAGAATTCTTTGTTATGCTAGCTGCTTCACCTAGCTTTTTGGTTTTATTTTCTCTTGCTAATCTTTGTGAGCTTGAATCGTCATGGCAGATGGCTCTTGTGATTCAGTAGGAAGATCTGTAGATCTACACACACATGTATGGATTTACCTAGAGCATTCTGTTCTGATAGGGAATCATTTTCTTTCTATCTATATTTATGATTGGCAAATTTTAGTGTTTGTGTAGAAAATATTAGTTTGCAGATAGCTACTAGTTTATAATAAGTAGATTTTGGCAGTGGATTTGCATTGATTATTGGTTTAATTTTATTAATTTTGCTTCATGGAGTACATTTGTCTAGTACTTGAAGGGATGTTTTCACTGATTAAATCTGAAAGATAATATGGGAAGATTGAGATGATCGTTTTCCAAAGATGAAGTTACTGTGACACTAGTAATCTCAAACACTGCTCATTTAAACATGTTGCACTGTATCAGGAATGCTTACAAAGTGTGCCCTTTTAGCGTAGAGGAAAATATCTCATGAAATTGCCGGGGCTCTACTAATGTTCTCTTTTGTTTAGATGAATAATGTGACAACAGAGTATTGTCTTGACATCGTAAGAAAATTTGAAGTTTCAGAAGAAAATAAAGCAAAAAATGTTCTTGGCATAGAAGGTAAAATAACCAATATTCTTTTTTTTTCTCTTCCTTTCAAGATTTATTTAAATTCATGTTAGTTCACCTATAGTGTATTATTAGTTTCAGAGGTAGAATTTAGTGATTCATCAGTTGCATATAATACCCAGCGCTCATTACGTCACATGCCCTCCTTAATGCCCATCACCCGGTTACCCCATCCCCCCACCCAGCTCCCCTCCAGCAACCCTGTTTGTTTCCTATAGTTAAGAGTCTCTTATGGTTTGCCTCCCTTAAAATAACCAATATTCTTAATTTCTCATTTCTCAGTTCAGTCTGCTAAGTAAAATTCTAGCAAAATTTTTAGAAAAAGAAATCAGGAGATACTCATGGATTACAGATGATTCAAATAAAACTCACAATACAGCATATTTTCCTACAAAACAGATGCCATGATATTGCTCTTTCTCTTACTTTTTTGATGATGATTTTCTACTCCAAGCAAGGCAGCTCTATCCCACCATGTGTATGATAGATGTCAAGAAATATTTGGACTTTTCTCAAATGGCTAATTTTGGAAAGCTTGAACCTGGTAATTTCAAAAGAGGAAATTTGGTCTTAAAATAACTAACCTATGACACTGGCGACTTGAAAGTACACGTTTCTTTAAAAATATTGGCAATGAACTTGTTTTACCTAGTTGGTAGCTGTGGAGAAGTTGGAACCACAAATTTTGTTAATACAACTATTTCATTATACAGTTGAGGAAAGTGAGGCTCTCAAAGAAATTAAGTAATTTGCCCACAGTTATATAGTCAGAATCTAGCTTCCGGATCTTATACATAAATGTGAATATAGCTACATGTATGTGTAAGTTATATGTACTTAAAATATGTGGGAAAATAAACTGCATGGTGCTACCCAACAGGAGATCAAGTCCCAGGCAGAACCAACAATCTTAGCGAAAGACCACTGGGGCAACCCATTGCCTTCAAGAGCTTCCAAAGCCATGGTTTATCTTACTACTTTACATTGTTGGCCTTCTGTTCCCCTCTGCTTTCAGGCTCAGTGTGGACAAGAGGATTTTGATACCACCGGTTTAGTTCCTGGGGTGGAGGGTAACTAAAAGAAAGGAATAATTTAAAATTTATACCATTTTTAAAACAACTAGAGAAGATAAACTAATTTGGGCCTTTTCTTTACTAAGAAATGAATGTTTTCCTTGGTGGGGCCCCCCAAAATGGAATTAAACATGATTTCTACATTATGGACATAAGGATAGGCATGAAGAAATTCTCCAGAGACTTAGAGGATATTTACAGACACGGTTTTACCCACATAATTCTTGAAGACTTGAAACAGTTTACCCTGATGATTCCATTTAGGTACTTGTGGATCATTCCTGTATTTATTCATATATTAATGAGTGCCTCTTCTACTCAGGTATTATGTTTTGAAAAACTGTGGAAAACTGATAGGGTTTTCTACGTACTATGTATTTGTTTATTTGAGTATAGCTGATACACAATGTTAGTTTTGGGTGTACAACTTAGTGATTTGACAAGTTTATGTATTACGCAAGTGTAGCTACTGTCTGTCTTGTTGCATCACTTGTTACAACACATCAGTGTTACATCACTGACACTACAGTGTCACTGACTGTATTCCTCACGCTGAGCCTTGTGTTCCTGTGATTTGTTCATTCCAGAACTGGAAGACTGTACTCCCTCTCCCCTGCACCCATTTTACCCATCCCCCCGCCCCACAACCATCAGTTCTCTGTATTTCTGCATAATCTTTAAACACTATTTTGGAGTTATAAAAAGTTGCCAGCTATTAGCAGCATCTTCCCAAACCAATTTCATAGTCAAATAATCACACTCTGGATTTAGGCTGTGCCTAACTTTTGACCTGCTGCCTCAGCTATGACACCAACGATACTGTTTTTTAAATTAATAACTCAACAAGTTGCTGGTTGATCGGTGCAGCACTTTGTGCCCATATGGCTTTACCATTAGATCACGCTACATAATCATAGCTTGAGTTCAGTAGCTACTGAATGGCTTTGCAGTAAGCCCTCTCCGGCGGACTCAATCAAAATTCTTGGAAAGTCGACTGATTTTTCTGTACGTTATGTTTAAACTGCTATTCCCCAGTCACTTTTCAGTTTTTGACACTCTTTGACCTGAAGCAAATCTCATTACCTTAGTATTCCTGCCAGTCGCTGTCCTGAGTGTAAATAAGCTAATCACTATGATCTCTGTTGTCCCCAGTGGGGTCGGTTAAGTACCTATGCTTGGAAAGCTACAGTACTTCACTCTGTCTTTCTTCCAAAGGGTTCACGAACTTCATGCGTAGTCCTGCTTGTGACATATTTAACCCACTGCACCAGGAAGTGTACCAGGACATGGATCAGCCCCTTTGCAACTACTACATCGCTTCCTCTCACAACACATACCTGACCGGGGACCAGCTCCTTTCTCAGTCCAAAGTGGATATGTACGCCCGGGTGCTACAGGAGGGCTGCCGCTGTGTGGAAGGTTCGTGCCTCGTCTGAGCTCCGCTGCGTGTTGATGAATGTGCCGTTTAGGCAGTCAGTCAAGTCTAGACAGTGGAGACCTGAACTATGCACTCACACGAACCAAAACCATTTTTGGGCTCCTAGAGTCATTCTTAACTCATAATGCTCTCTGGTTCCTCCTTACTGTCCAGTCAGGAGGGAAAGAGAGATGAACTAGAAGTCAGGAAACACACCTGCAGTTGCTGAAAGATTGTGATGAAAATGAAAGCTTTCCTCGAAAGATATTTTTGTTTCAACAATGGCAAATGTAGTTCAGGGTAACTCTTTGCTTTCAAGACACTTCATGATCTCTCAACAACATTTATTAAATTTCTAGTGGGATCTTGATTGTGGGGACATAGATCCAGGTGTCTGTCTGCAAGGAGCTGACAGTTTAGCAGAATGGGTGGCCATTAAAAACAGTAGGACAGTGTGAGAATTCCACCAGGCCGATCATATACATAGTGAAGAAGTGGTGGTATGAAGAGTAAGGTGTGAGATAAAATGCAATGAGAAATAGGTAGGCTGGGAAGGTGAACTTGGGTCAGTCATGGAGGGTTAAAGGGCTTGAGAAATTCTACCTCTGGCCTTTGGTAACAAGGGTCCAGTGAAGGGTCTTAATGCATATAGTGATATGATCAGACTTGTAGTTGAGAAAGATCACTTGGGTCACCATGTAGGAGGACAGTTTTTTTTAGAATATGTGTTTGTGGAGAGAAACAGGGGTGAAGCTAGAGAGAGCAAGGAGAATGGTAGGAAGGCTCTTAACAACAATTCAAAGGAAGGGTTATAAAAACTTGGACTAAGGGAGGAAGAGTGATGATTACATCGATAATAAAGAAGTCAACTCAGCAGGACCTGGTGCAAGAAGTAAAGGAGGGTGAGAGCTGTAATGAGGGAATGGTGCCACCACCTACTGTGGGGAACCTAGGGGGAAGAGCATCCACGAGTTCAGTTTTCCATCAGTTGAGTTTATCGTCACTTTGTATCATTCACATGGACATTTTTGTCAGCCAGTTGGATAATAATATCCGAGCAAAATGGAAAGATCCGGGGAAGATAAAGATTCCATAGTTCTGAGTTTTGTATGTGATAGTTAAAGTCTTGAAAGTGTACAAGATCACCCCCAGAGAGGAGTGGACAAGTGAATGAGGCCTGAGGAGTTAAGCGATCCAGCAGTTAGATGTTGGAAGAGCAAGGGGAACCAATGGGGACGAACACAGAATGGTCCCTGGGACCTGAGGGATGAAATGGTCAAAAATGTCCCATGCAACAGAAAAGTAAGTTAAGGCAAAGACCAATTATCCAGTCTGGTTGCATTTGACAGCTGGAAGGTTATTGGTGTCTTTTGATAGATAGTTTTGGTGACATGCTAGTGGGAAGTTGGGGGTAGCTGCTGTGGGTTAGTCACTTGGCATTTTTCTGCATTCGAAGAAAATTGGGGGATACAGTTTGGGGAGGTTTTAAGACTTGGAGGAAGAGGAAATGAGGACCCAGGTTCTGTTTTTAGATGGGGGCCGAGATTTTGAAAGGGTTCAAACCTGATGGCCTCTCCTTTCTCTGGGAGGAGCGCATCATCTGCTAAGTGTAAAGTGGGTGGAAGTCGGCTTGGGGGCTTAAGATCAACAAACAATGGGAAAGGAGTTGACAAGATAAACTAGGGAAGTCCTAGTTAATTTCAAAAACCGTCTTAATAAAACTGTCCTTTTGTTCTACAAAATCTGCATGCTTAGCCTCCTCCCATCCCATTCCCAGGAGATTAGATATAGGAGCTGTGAAGTAGATTATAGAATTGATCCAAGCCTCTAGATTTCTAGGTCATATAAAATATCATCAAGGTGTTGGTGAGAGCTCTTTTAAGTAATTAGTCGGTAGGTCCATGAGTTTTAGGAAGAGAAGTGAATAAGGGGCTACAGAATGAGGTAAGACTCGCAAGAGATAGAAAGATGGAGAAAGTTGTCATCACACATACAAAAAATAAGAACAGAGAATTGTTATCACAGAGTGGGATTTTGGATGTAGTTACAGGTGATGATTGTATCCAGGGTGTGTCATGGGTGAGCATGAATGAAGAGTGGAGATAAGATTGTTAGCATTGGGAAGGTCAAAGCTAAGAGATTGAGTAAATCGCCCACATGGACTTTTAACTCACAAAGGATGTTGACATGTAGATTCATTATTAAAAATTTTAAAGATAAAAATTGGAGATTAAAAACTGTAAGCCAGATACTTAAGTGCAAAAAGAATGCTGTAGGAAAGGCACTTGGAAGATGCCAGAAAGGTAGAGTTGGATAAAGTGAGGTTCGAAAGTGGGGGGATTTTGTTTTATTTTTTAATGAATAGAGGAGAACAATTATTTAAAAGTAGCAATAAAGGCCTAGAGCATGCCTTCTGGTCTGTGATTTATACAAAAAAATATCTGTGGAGAAAGGTAGTGTCCTCCAAGGCAAGCTGATTATTAATCAAGATAAGGAAGTTGAAGGAGAACTCCAAAAAGAGTCTGATGATAAAAGGGAGTTTGTGATGGAATGGAGATTCCATGGAGCAAAGAGGAGTCACTTTTTGGTGGGGACGTGCTGGGGGTTAGCAGTGGATAATAGGTTCTTAGGGTGGTGGAATAGTGTAGGGGAAATGAATAAAGCAGTAGGGTGATAAGACCCGTAACTGGATGGGTCTTTGTCAGAGAGTTTCTGGCATGTTCTAAGGGTCAATTAACATTTTAAAACTGAACAGGCAGTAAAAACTGTCTCCATACAAAACAATCAGAACCACTACAAATTTAGTGTTCTGGAAATTTATGCTTTAAGACATGGCATTTTTGCAGTCACTGCAGAGAACACCTACTGACATGAGTGACTGACAATTGAGTAGCTTAAACAACTGAGTAATGAAGATGCTTATAAAATACTAACATAAAGAAAAACCTTTTAGAAGGTCTCGAGATGACATTCTGCGCTCAGCCATTATTCAACCCTTTGTTCGTTCAGCACTCAAGAAGTTTTACATGTCTGACATGCATAGAGGTTCCCTGGGCACATACCCTCATTGGATTCACAGTGATGGTTGCCTATCATTTTAAATGGTGACATGTCCTCGGAGGCCAGGTATGGAAAATGACTTGTAATGACTCAGTGACAGATCGTTAACTCCAGACCGTTTTGCAGTTTTGTTAACTGCCATGTCCTGGGCCGTATTTCTTTTGCTTTTCAGGTCTTTCAGGTACCCAGTCTTCTCTTTTTTGGTTTTGCTCTCCAAAATCAGGGTCTTACCCAAGCCTAACCATGTTCCCATGATCAGCTCCTTATACTGAATCAGAACATCTCACCTCCAGCTTTGTTTGGGGTATTAAGAAGGGAAGTTATCTGATTAAGACAATTTATAGCAAGGTAAAAATGATTTTTTTTTTTAAGGTACAGATGACTTTTAATCTTAGCTTTTTTTTAGGGATCTTTTAATTTTAAAATGAGAGCTTTTAGAAATTGTGTGCGGTAGATGATATTGAACATGGGCCTTCTCTTGTGTCTCCCTTCTTTCTTCCTAACTGCCAGTCACCAAAGTAATAGAAAGAAGCTTTCTAAAAGCTTACTTTGCTCCAGATCTTCACACCAACTAAGACTATGTACAGCTCTGGTGTAACTTTAAAGGACATGCAATCTCTCCAGTACCTCCCTCACCAGTTTGTATCAGCAAATCCCTCCCCTGTTACTTTGCTTACTTGAAGTTATTACTATTGGAATAATCTGTAAGTGGGCAGTGAAAGTCAAACTACTATTACTGGAAGGTTTTTGTTGAGGAGAAGAATTTATATTTATCTGAGGGATTTGGTCAGCTTTGTCTGGGATCTATTTCATGTTCAAAATTATGGTTATCACTTCAGCTTTGAACGCACTGTAGGAAGGACAGAGGAACTACTATGATTTCAGCCCCTTTTGTGGGCTAGGTCCTGACTGAGTGCTTTCCATACATTCTCCTGTGATTCTTACAACTTAAGGGGGCTAGAATAGCCTACTTAAGAGGACACCCCAACTTGGAGTGGGTGAAGGGGCTCAAGTTCCCATAGCTAGGAAGCTTGGGAGCGGAGATTTGAACTCAAGTTGATTTAACTCCCCTACTCCACTGTTCTCTGGGAAGTCTGTGTGCTTTCTGGAGGCGCAAGCATTGAATGGCATGATCAGCCCTAGGAGGGATCAAATGAAGGTCATCAGGTCACCTAAGGAAGGCTAGAGAAAGTGAAGTGAAGCACTGAGGGGAGGGTGGCTTTAAAAGAAGGAATTTGCTTCATTCAAGATTAGGACTACCATCTAAATATTTAGATGTTCCTGAAGACTGAGAATTTGATGACATGATCTTTTGTGCTCTCCTAACAACTTCTGTCAGCCCTGTGCTTTGAAGATGTGAGCTCACAGCTGAAGCTTGGGCCTGAGACACTGGTGTATATATACCCAGTGCTATGTCATCTCCCTTGAGTCCAGATCAAGTTGTTTTTACACTGAAATAGCTATAGCTAGGATTTAAAGAACCTGATTTATGGAATCTAGCAAGTCAAGGATTGGAAATTTCAGGTCCCATAAATATATATATATTTTTTTATAGAAAAGTATGATCCAAGAGAAAATAGGATAGAGCAACCCTTTATTTTTAGACACTTTCACAAAGAGGTTTTCAGTAAATGAACTTTCCAGTGGAGAAGAGAGAACATGAAAATCAGCCTCCAGCCATCAGCAGCAGCTCTGCTCAGGGCCTAGAATCCTCCTTGCCCACGTGGCGAGGTGGAGGCGTGTACTTCCCTTCCTTTATTAGTTTATCTCGCTGCCTCCTGATGTCACTCAAACGTTTCATCGTTTTCTGCCGAAGCAGACATTCTACAAAATCATCAAATTCGATCTTGCACTCTTTCTCTGCATGGGTACCACCGATTCCATGCGCACATTCTATCCATTCTTTTTCAAAAGCATGGCATCGACCTGGAATCTTGTGAGGCTGCTCGGCACTTTGGATTGTCATCCGATGATCTAAGTTCAGGCCCAACCTTTTCTGCACATCAGAGAAAGGCCTGGCGTCGCTGCGGTGCCGTCTCGTCTCCTTGCTGCTGGTCCCATAAATATTTTTTGGAAGCAGCTTCTGCCAAGCATAGCACTTAGAGGTAGAGAGTAGTGATTCTGGACGGGTTCTTCATGGTACTGTGACCTGAAGAATCTCTCCCCTTTTGAGCTTCTAGTTTGATAATGGTGTGTTTTCCATCTCTATTAGTTCAGCTGTGGGAATATCCTTGGTCAGGATATATATAGTGTCTTGGGGAAGACTACTAAGTCCTTTTTTGGTGAGGTGGGTTTGTCAGCAAATAAACTGGATAGCATTTTGTACATGGCCTTTCATTCCCTTGATTTTCAGCCCAAGTTGCCTAATAAATATGGATGTTCTGTCCAGGGGATTTTCACCCTCATTATGGAACTGATGTTGCATCACTGCTATAATCGGTTTACAGCCTTCCCTGTTATCTCTGGGAACGCTATCAGGATGGAACGCTTTTAAGTTCCATTATGAAAAGCTGTCATGTTAGCTGCTTGGCTAGCCTGCAGAACTGGCCAACTCTTTGTCAGAGTGCTTTCGGGGGCCTCTAATACGTGACGTGATTGAAAAACGGGCCCCTGGTAATTTTGTGGCTAGGGGAATTGGTTAGAGGCATTTCCATCACAGCATGAGCCCTTACAGGAACCTTCACTGTCATTTGAACTTGGCTATGATTGCCACGTGTTAGGATGCCAGTTACCATTTGGGAGTGTTGTTATTCTCGTTTAGCAGACAGGTGATGAAATAGATCTAAAAAGTGAGCATTAGAAGAACCATCCTCGACTACAGGTATTCTGCCTATGTTATAAATGCTAGCAAAAGAGCACCTTCTTTAATGACCAATGTAGTTTGAAGAGCTACTTTTATTTATACACGAGAATCAAACAAGCATGGCATCGCCTGGTCTACATCCATTCTTTTTGCGAGGATGTTGTTCATTTATGAGAAACCCTGTTATACCCTTTTTCCTCCACAAGGGGGCCAACTCAGGGTCTAAATTATTTCAAATTCCATACTTTGAAATATCTGTTCCTTCTTTCCATACCTTTATCCAAGGACAAATAAAAGAATGTCAAGTCCATGTCAAAAGATGGATGGAGCTTCTCTTCTTAGAAAATGTCTTTGATACGTTTGACCTCATTTGTAGGCCCAAAGGAACAGTGCAACTCCTTACGCTGGTATCCCAAAACCTTTGATCTTCTTAACAGCATCTTTAAAGTTTCTTTCCTATATTCCTGTGGTGTTAACCTTGAAAGTTTTGTTTTCCTTTTACCTTTTCCATTTTTTCCCCTAAGGATAATTTAACAGCCAATGTTTAATTGCAATATAGGTAACTCTATTAGGGAACAGAACTAATAGGATCTCTCTCATATATATGAGAGAAAGAAAGATTGGTTGATTTTAAGAAATTGGCTTACATGATCATGGGGATTTGCAAGTCTGAAATATGCATAGCAGGCCAGGAGGTTGGAGCCTTAGGTAGGAGTTCATGTTACAGGCTTGAGGAGAATTTCTTCTTCAGGAAATGGGAGTCTTTACTCCTAAGGCCTTCAACTGGTTGATGAGTCCCACCCACTTTATGGAGAGTGAGTAACTTTACCCAAAGCCTACTGATTTAAATGTTAATCACATCTAAAAAATACCTTTAAGGCATCTAGACTGGTGTTTGATCAAATAACTGGGCATTTTAGCCTAGCATGGTTGACACATAAAATTAACCATCAAATCCTATTAGGGTTATGGTGAACAGCTTGAAAGTTTTAGAAAAAAAAATGGACGTACCATTTCCTGATATAATATACAAAGCACACGTATGAGGAAGGTACTACTAAAATAAAGAACAGGTGTGGTCATGAACTGTCTGGCCCTAATTAAAAGTGAGAGTTTTAACTGGCATTCCATTAGCCAAATCCAGCCTGCAAAATGTTTGGCTCATATTGTGATTTTAAAAAATGGATTAATTGCCAATATTTAAAAATTGGGAAAAGTCATAGCAGTAAGATCTAGAGTTGTGACCTTTCTCAGCTCTGGCAAGCAGAGTTGCCCGACTATGCTATATGGAAGGGCAATGTCATGAGAGCCGGCAAGATTCTATGTGGGATCCTAGCGTAGCCTTGATTGGGATTTAGATAAGGAAAGTGAAAGAGGGCCTTTTGGTTGACCTTAAATGAAAGAAGTAGAGTCATGGAAGTAGGATTGTATGTGAGGAAACTTGCCTAATGGAAGAACACGTCTGTGAGTGTAAGGTGTAGGAGAAAATAAGGTTGACTTGTCAGACGGGAGCTAGGGTATTATGGCAACAATAGTTCCTTTAAGAGTTAAAAACCTAAAATCTCTGTGCCTTAAAGCAACTGAAATTTATTTCTTGCTTATTATAAAGTCCAAAATAGGTGTCCCTAGTAGGTGAATCTTTCAAGCAATGATTTAGGGTCTAGGCTCATGCCATCTCCAGCACATGTCTTCTGCAGCGATAGCAAAGGAAGAGAGAGCATGGATGAATGTGTAGGGAAAGTTTTCACAGATCAGACCTGGAAGTGCTGCACATAATTTCTGCCTGCATTTCAATGGCTACATCCTATGGCAAGGGAAGGCTGGGCAGTGTAGTCCAGCTGCGTGCTAGGGCGAAAGTGGATACAGGCTGAGTGAACTGCTAGCCAGTCTCTAGCCCAAGAGATAGAGACCTTGGGGTTAAGCAGGCAGGAGCTGCTGTAGGGTATTAATAAATTCAGCATGTATCTACTGAGTGCATGCTGTATATGTATTGGATGCTGTGTTATGTGTTGAGTAGACTTTTGAGCAAAGGAACAACATGGTGAAAGCATTGTTTTGAGAAACCAGTCTGGTGGTCAAGTGTAAAGCAAGGAAGGCAAACTCTAAGTCGGGGTGGATGGTGGTGGTTGTCTTTCTGCAGCTGGGAACCAGTGAGGCTGTCTATACGTATAGCAGTATCAATATTATCAATAACAATCACAATTGCTATGTACTGTGCAGTATTATAAGCAGCTTTGCATAGTCATCACTCAAACTTATGATGCAAATTCGACCATTATTTCCTTTTATCAGTGGGAGAAAGCAAGGCTTTAAAGGATTTAATCATTTGCCCATATTCACATAAATCTTGGCAGGACCTGAGGATTTGAACTTAGGAAGTCAGTGTTATTTTATAGCTACTGTAGAATTTATAAAATGAAAATCTAATAGAAACATAATGAGTTTAAGTGTACAGTAATGAAAAACTCTGTTATTGATTTGAGAGGGTCACTGCAATTTACTAAAAGACTTTATTAGTAAACTGAAAATGAAGAAGTGACATCAGAAAAACAGCCTGTTAAGAAGTATCACTATCCTTGGGCATACTTGATTGGATTTAGATCGATTTCTAATGAGCGTTCTTGGTAAATGCTAGGCTGCTTGTGAATATGACGTCTTTGTTAACTATAAGCACTCAAACAGATCGTTTATTATCTTTAATTCCTTATTCTGATAAATATGCCAGAACACCCATCTCTCTGTCTGATATCTTTGTCATGATCATAACATGTATAATCTTAAATAGTAAATGTAAAATAATATTTGTCTGATAGTTCCAGAAAAATCAGTGGACACCAGAAGCTTTATGTTGTTGATGTGAAGTTCTATTTTTGGCAGTTGACTGTTGGGATGGCCCAGATGGAGAGCCAGTGGTCCACCACGGTTATACTCTGACTTCAAAGATTCTCTTCAGAGATGTTGTGGAGACCATTGACAAGCATGCCTTTGTGAAGAATGAGTAAGTACAGCAACGCTTGGCTGCTAAGTGAGCACACAGAGCGCTGGCTGATGTACCACAACCACAACACTACACGCCCTTCCTTGGAGTCCTCATCTCCCTTTCTACGGCCCTAGTTCTCTCCTTCCTTCCCAACAAAACGCTGTGAGCAAGTAATATGGGCTCCATGTTGGTAATTTCTCATGCTCCATTTATTTCTTCGCCCATTCTCTCTCAAGACATTGCCTCCTGGAAGCACGTTCTTGCAAAGACTGACCTCATTTCTACAGAGTGTTCATAAACTTTGGAAACAGAGGTTACTATACACGATAAATAGGTTATTGATATTATTTTACAATACAGTAAAATAGTAACAGCTAGGTTTTCAGACTTGTGGATGTCCTATATATACTGAAGTGTCCAGTATCCTTGGGTCGCTTTACTCTTCCTTGGCATTGGATAATGATCACTCTTTTCTCCTCAATACTTGCTTTCTTGGGGCTTCTATTATAACATTCCCCTCTATGCTGTCATTGCTTCTCACTCCTTTTTTGGCCTATGGTCTTCTATTCCATTTCCTCCTTCCTCCAATAATCACTATTTCTTAAGTTATTGCCATTGTTCTACTTTTGGGTTATTTAATTATATGTCCAGAACTTTCCCCGCAGTTTCAGAGCTATGTAGAAAAATTCTTAGTAAAAATCCATCTGAGTATCCCGTAGGTACCTCAAAATCAACAAGTGTCATTATTTCTTCAGGTATTTAGCGGTGCCTACTCTAAGCGAGGCATATCGCAGTAGGTGCAGAGAACCACAGCACTGAACAAAAGAGAAGACTCCTGCCATCACAGAGCTCACATCCCAAATTGAACTCAGCATCTCATTCCGCCAAACCTCCTCTGGCTCTATTTCCGTTTAGTAAGGGGTAGCACTGTTCTACCAGTGTCTTTAGCCAAAAACTGAGCCATCCGAGATTCAGTCAGTTCTTGTCAATTCTACTTCCTAAATCATCTTTTGACTCCATTGCCTTCTCTCCATTTTCATTTCTCTTTGGGTCATCCTCCACACTAGTGCAATATTTTCCTTTCTGAAAACGTAAGTATGATGTTGTATGTCTTAAAGTCCTTCAAAAGCTCCCTGGGACACACAGTCATGTCTTCCATGCCCTTCAGGGCTTGGCTTCCTCTTTCTCTTCCAGGGTCTTCTTCCACCATTGCTCCACAGAGATGGAGGATTCTGCCTTTATTGTCTCTTTGATTCCCTAGTGACCCCAGTTCTTTCACAACTCCTTACCTCGATGTGCTGTTCTCTCTGCCTGGCGCATTCTTCCCATTATTCCACCTGGCTAAGCTTTATTCATCCTTCAAGACTGCTTAGACATTGTCCCTCTGGCAAACTTACTGATACACCAGCTGATTTAAATGCTCCTTTCTCTGTTCTTTGCACCCTGAGCATATTTCTATTATATCTATATAGCACTCTGTCATAACTATTGGCTTTCTGCCTTCTTTTGAGTCTTTAAGACCATGAGCTCATTGGAAATAGGGGACTATGTCTTATTCATTCCTTATTGCCTAGCCGGTGCCCGCAATATACCAGACAGCTAAGAAATGACTTCTTTTGAATTAAAAGAAACAAAATTACAATTGCATAAAATTAATTTTATAAAAGTTAGTAGCCTTTAAAATTCTTAATATTTGGCCTTCTTATGTATTAACCATGAGGCTAAAATGCGGTTGGAATGAGAGACGCGTGCTGCGTGGCAGGTTTGGTTTATGGTGTCTGCTACATACAAGAATCCCAAGTACTGAAATCGGACGGGTCTTTTCTACCCTGATTGCTACTAGTTTTAGCAAAGTCGATGAAGTGATTTTACCATTGTTTTCCAAAATGTGAAGTTGGGTGTTGAAAAGCCCTGCCACCTTGGAGCATCCTCTGATGACTTGACGGTGCTTTACTTCGAGTTTGGGAATACTTAGGAGAAAAGCACTTCAAATGAAAAGTTGATACGCTTGTTTAGCACATTTTAAAAGTTCAGTCTTTTTCTTTTCTTTCTTAGGCCTTCTTTATTCCCCGGGTTTCTCAGCCTTGGAACTATTGACATTTTGGACCAGATAATTCTTTGTTGTGGGGAACTGTCTTGTGCATTGTAAGAAGGTTACAGCGTCCTGACTTCTCCACACTAAATGTCGTAGCATTCCCCGCACCCCCCCGACCCCATATTGTGACCACCAAAAACGTTGACAAATATCTATTTGGGAAACCAGGCCTCATGGTCTCCCTTGTCCCCTGTTGAGAAGCACAGCTTTACGTTGAGTATCATTAGATCCTAATAGGCTTTTTATAAACAGATGGCTAATTTAAAAATCCACTGTTAGAACACCTTGATGTGATTGCATAGACAATCTCTTGCTAGCTTGTTGTTGTTTTTCTCTCTTTCTACCACTCTGGGGTAAAACCCATGTGGACACAAGAGCAAACAGATTGGAGTAAGGTAACCCACTCCGGCCACAAAGGTTCATCTCTTCTATTACCTCGGCATCAGGTTTTACTAATGAGGAAAGGATGTAATTTCAGGAGGTCATAGGCCCTCCTGTGAAGCGTGTGCTGTCATACAAGCCCAGAAGTAAAATTTTTTTCTCTGCATAGATATATTAGCCAATTTAAATATTGGTTTATATACTCTGGAAAATATATATGGCCTATTACTTCAGAAGATATATGACAGAAAAGTAGAAAAAAACAACAAGCTAAATTTGAAATAATTTCTTACTCTGAAGAAAAAACAACGTCAGAAGAAGAGTAAGATCAGTGATCAGGCCGGGTTCCCTTTCTGCCTTGGCCACCAACTCCATAGGCTGTCTTTGGTAATCAGTCTACTTGGGTTTCACGTTCTCTGCACAGGAAGCTGAGGACAGGGGGAGAGTGAATGCTTGACTTTTTTTCCTTTCTGAAAGTAAAGACTAGTATATAAAATTCTATCCAAATGATTTTGAAATGCTTGGCATAGGATGCCATAAATCACGAAATTCCATTATGCTATTTTATCCTCAATAGTGATTTTCAAGCTGGGGGCAGATAATATATTTTTAAATATCTGTACTTAATGGTACTGTGTGGTCTGTTAGATATTTCTAGACATTTTTTAAATTGAATTTGCTTAAGTTTTTATCCTGAAGTTTATTTTTTTTATTTGAGTATAGTTGACACACAATGTTACATTAGTTTCAGGTGTACAGCATAGTGATTTGATGAGTTTATACATTATGCTGTGCTCCCGACAAGTATAGCTCCCAGCTGTCACCATACAATGTCATTACAATACCACTGTGTGCCCTATGCTGTACCTCTTATTCCCATGACTTGTTTATTCCATAACTGGAAGCCCGTACCTCCCACTCCCCTTCACCCAGTTTGCCCAGCCCCTCATCCTCCTCCCCTCTGGCAACCATTAGTTTATTCTCTGTATTTATAGTTCTGATCCTGCTTTTTGTTTGTTTATTCGTTTTCTTCTTAGATTCCACATATGAGTGAAATCGTATGGCATTTGTCTTTCTCAGTCTTATTTCACTTAGCATGATACCCTCTAGGTCCATCCATATTGTTGCAAATGGCACAACCTCATCCTTTTTTATGGATGCATGTATGTAATATGTAATATTCCATTGTAATATTCCACTGTATGTATGTATGTGTGTGTGTGTGTGTATACATCTTCCTTACCCATTTGTCTATCAAGCAATGGACACTTAAGTTGCTTCCATATCTTGGCTATCATACATAATGCTGCAATAAACATACGGGTTTGTGTCTTTTTGAATTCGTGTTTTTGGGGTTTTTGGGGGGTAAATACCCAGCAGTGGAATTATTGGATCATATGGTATTTCTATTTTTAACTTTTTTGAGGAACCTTCATACTGTTTTCCACAGCGGCTGCACCAGTTTACATTCCCACCAAGAGCATATGAGGGTTTCTTTTTCTTCACATCCTCACCAACATTGTTTTATCTTTTGTTTTTGATTTTAGCCATTCTGGCAGGTGTGAGGTGTTATCTCATGTGGTTTTGACTTGCATTTCCCTGACAGTGAGGTTGAGCATTTTTTTATGTGTCTGTTGGCCATCTGTATATCTTTTTTGGAAAAATGTCTATTCAGGTCCTTTGCCCATTTTTTAATTGGATTTCTTGGAGGGCTTTTGGTGTTGAGTAGTATGAGTTATTTGTATATTTTGGATATTAACCCCTTTTTGGATATAACACTTGCAAATCTCTTCTCCCGTTTAGTAGGTTGCCTTGTGTTTTGTTGATGATTTCCTTCACTGTGGAAAAGCTTTTTATTTCAGTGGAGTCCCAAGAGTTTATTTTTGCTTTTATTTCCCTTGCCTCAGACATATCTAGGAAAATGTTGATCCAGTTGATGTCAGAGAAATTACTGTCTGTGCTCTCTTCTTGGATTTTTATGGTTTGAGGGCTCACATTTTAGTCTTTAGTCCATTTTGAGTTTATTTTTGTGTATGGTGTAAGAAAGTGGTCCAGTTTCATTCTTTTGCATGCTGCATGCTTGCAGTTTTCTCAGCACCATTTACTGAAGAGATTATCTTTCCCCATTATCTATTTTTGCTTCCTTTAGATTTTTGAATACATAAGACAAAATTACATTATATGAGTTTTCTTTCTTTAGGCTTATCTCTCTTAAAATTGTTTCTTTTTTTTTTCTTTTAAAAGAGATATAATGTATGTGCCATTTTTTAAATGCAAAATATTAAATGAAGTCATCCCACATGGTTGGTATTTTGTTCAGCCATTATGCCTGGCAAAATATATTTGGTCAGCAGAGTTTCTTAAAAAATGCATCTTCCATGAGACACCTGGGTGGCTCAGTCGGTTAAGCGTCTGCCTTTGGCTCAGGTCATGATCCCAGGGCCCTGGGATCGAGCCCTGCATCGGGCTCCCTGCTCAGCGGGGAGCCCGTGTCTCCCTCTGCCTGCCGCTCCCCTTGCTTTCTCTTTCTCTCTCTCTCAAATAAATAAATAAAATCTAAAAAAAAAAGAATGCACCTTCCATCTTTCTCATTTTAATCATCATGGCTCTCACAAATACTGTCACTAGGATTGTAAGAACATAATGAATATAGAATGATGTTCAAACACCCCTGCGAGGTGCCTGTACATGATGCCTTTAGAATCTGTCGCTGTGCTCTTAGGTTCCCGGTCATCCTGTCCATTGAGAATCACTGCAGTGTCCAGCAGCAGAGGAAGATTGCTCAGTACCTGAAAGGAATATTTGGAGACAAACTGGACCTGTCATCTGTAGACACAGGAGAGACCAAACAGCTTCCAAGCCCTCAAAGTTTGAAAGGCAAAATCCTAGTGAAGGTAATTACCGCAAGGAATGCAGTAAAAGGCATTAATGACCAACGAAGCCCTCCCTCCCTTAAGGACTAAAAACTGGTGTATCAAGAGAACAACAGAGTCAATCCATGAAGGATCGTCTTGATTTGTGTATGCATCTTGTTACACTTTGTTAATAGTTATACCTTCAGAAAGAGCTTGTTATTCACGGATCACGTGTTCTGGGATTTGTTTTTGTGAAGTGAGGAGATCAATACTGTAAGCCAAACATTTGCTATTTTAGTCTGTAAGAGTTCACCCTGGTGAGACGTGCATGTATCAGTGCAGGGGGCACAGAGGAAGAGGAGGCTCTTTGTGTCCATATCTGAAAGTACTTCTTTCAGATTCTTCTCTCCCACTTCAAGCTCCAATAACTGTCTGTCAAAGAAGAAAAGAAAAAAAAAGAAAAAAGAACAAACAGACAACAGTCTTTACGGTTGATCAGCCTCGGTTATGTAAGTGAGAAGAGCTTGCTTCACAGCGGAGCTTAGGCACAGACGTAATGCCCCACAGGACTCGTGTGTATGCGAAGGAGCAGTAGGTGAACAGAATGACATTTTATGAACAGATTTTCTGAGGGAGGAAATTTACTACCTGCAATGAATATTATTAATACAAAGAATAGCCAGAAAAAACAGTTATTTGAGATCTCACATGGCTGACTTTGTGATTTTACTTAATTCCAGTTAATTTTGTGTGTTTGGACTAAGTCCATCTTGGATAGTCATATTATTTTGAGACTAAAGATCTAAGGAAGAGCAGCAGGGTATTAATATTCAAATTGGGTTACATTTTACTGAAAAGAAATGTGTATCAAAAAACAAATATCACAAAGGAGGCATAAGAAAGTCAAACAGTGTAATTTCCTAGGAATACTTTAACAGGGGCTCTAAGGGAGGGCAGCAAATGGGAAAGATGTGGAGTACTCATCTTTGGAATGGGTCAAAACCTATTTTTCTGTCAGTTACCTGAGAATTATAGACTGAATCCATCAAAGAGGTATTGTCGGGCATTTGTATGCGTGAAAGCATTTTGAATAAAAGCTCCAAATAATGTAGGAGATAACATTAAGGTCAATTTTCCTGAAGTCTTGCTAAAGCAAACTCTTATGTGGTAAAAAACTGATTGCTGGGTTAAAAAGCTAAATGTCACCTTAATAGCTTTGTAAATGTTTCCATGTTTCCTGTAGTTTTGAGCCAGCAGTCAGAAGGTTAAATGCAGAGTAAGTCCATTTAGCTGAAATACTTCCCTTTTGGACAGTGGAACTTAAGGTAGATATTTGATAGGAATTGAGTCCCTTCTGCATAATTGGACTTTGAGCCATTTGCCATAGAATGTCCTAGGGCTTATGGGAACCAGGGTGCACCAGAACCAGATGATCTTGGGCACTCATTGGGAGGAGTGGCAACAGCGTGGACTGCGAGCATTTCAAGGCATTTAAGGTTCATTTGCTAGTAGCAACGTTCTTCAGACTTTAAGGAGATCACCCAGATCTATGGGCCAATGCATTTCCATTTGAAGCAAAAAAAAAGGAACTGATTTTCCTACATTCCTTTAGGAGCAATCTTTGGTCCAAGAGGCACCATTTTAGTGGCTCCTTACCACTTTAGAGATTGACAAGTTGTTTATTATTATAATTATAATACACATACTTTCCAACCATATATATACACACCTATCTCCTGAAAAGCAAATGAAAAGTTGCTTTAGAACAAAAATAATAACAAACTTAGTAATTTTCCCTAGACTCTTAATTGCTGAAAGAAACTGTAACTATCTGGTCCAAGCTTCTTACTTTTTACGGACGCAAATCATAGAGTCATTACCACACTCCTTGGGTCATGCAGCTTGGAGCTGAGCGGTAGCAATGGTTCCAGTCTCTCACAATATTTCCATGTATCATGGACCAATTAAACTAATTCTTGGTAACTCCTGCATGCAATAGTCTGTAGATCAGAAAGAGACCCCTAAAAGACACCTGGGCCTTCTTTATTTATATCAACTGGACCACAACTAAGTTCCTTGAGTCATGTTAAGTTCTGCCTTAATTTATTCTATAATTTCCCTTAGGTGTGACTGTTGGTTTAGAAGCATTAAGAAAGTGTTCTGTTGCATTGCTTTTCTTCCTATCTGCCTGGATAAATTATCTTTTGAGAACCAGGAATGTGGAAGAGTTGGAGAAAAATAAGGCCCTCATGTCTTTTAATGCAGTTTTAAATGGATGGAAAATTAGGGCACCTGTGGATGCTCAGGGCAGGAAGATTTCTCTCTCTGTTCTCTCACCCACCACCACACGTACATGAAGGGGGGCTAAAGCTGGGTACGGCTGTCCTATCAGCTCATCACTGTGTACCTCATGGTTACATTTGGTGGTATCAGAACTGTTTCTGTCATTCAAGGATTGTTACTCCTTCCTTGTGGATGTTACTTCTCATATTTGTTAGCTCTGTTTTGCTTTACATTTATAAAATATATTGGCTTTGTTCTATTTCAAAAGAGGGAATTGCTGTCATTACATTTTAAATGTCTTGGGTACAGGTCCATCTTGGTTGTCTGTCACTGTGCCCAAAACAGAGACTCTGAATAAGTAGTTGATGGTGAATAAATGAAGGAGGTCGTTAACTTGCTGTCTATATGTTCCTGAACATGTCAACTGCTTAGTTGAGTACCTTATTTCTGGTGCTGCTATATTAACATAGCGACTCTATAGTGCCCTCTCAAATAAAGAAAAATAAATTCATTTTATAGAAACCTTCTGTATTAGAAAAGACTTAAAATAATATAGAGACATAAATACTTTAATTCTGAGCTGTTTTGTTGTTAATGATACACGGGAGGAAGTGAAAAAATGTTCTGCCACATTTACTTAGAATTATAGGTATGTATATATCCATCTATCTACATCTGTTTATCTCTAAACATGTTCGTGTGAAAAAGAAAGTGTAGTTTTCACTTTGCAGATAGCACGTACAAATAAGGAGTATAATACATATCAGTACAAAGGAAAATTAAATCTCATCCTTTTAATCCTATAAAGGACCCTCTGTAAGTTGGAGAAAATAAAGAAGAAAAATTTAAATGTCCAAACCCCAAGAGTTTGGAGTCTTAATATAGATCTTGCTTTCATTATGTAAATGATTTAATCAGCTTTGAAACTATTGCTGTTCTAAGGACCCAGGGTCAAGAGCTTTGGGTAATCAGGGAAGGTACAGGAAAATAGGGACAGAGAGTTCTCTGAAAACCTTACTATGCTGATGATCCTGTGCAGGGTGGGAGTGGGCGAGGGAAAATCCAGCATGCTGAAGAAGGCCAGTGATGGTGTGGAGAGCGGGAATACTAAAAGTCACTGGGGTTTGAGTTTAGAGAACATCAGCCTGGATAGCAGCCTGGGATGATATTTAGAAACTTATCATTATTTTTCGCTGCCAGGCATATGAACATCCTTCCATCCTCTTCCATCCCTGTATTTTAAGGAATCCCCTCACAGTGGCCAAAAATGCTGGACGTTTGCTTCTGTAGCGTCTCGGAGCTAGGGTGTAGGCACATGAAATAGATGCTACCAATCAAGTGAACCTGCCCCAGACAGCAGACATCTACGCTATTGTCATTTTTAAATTGGGTGTGTTATTCCTTTTCAGGGCAAGAAGTTGCCTTATCATCTTGGGGATGATGCAGAGGAGGGGGAAGTTTCCGACGAAGACAGCGCAGATGAAATTGAAGATGAGTGCAAGTTCAGGCTCCATTATGTGAGTTACAGATTTAGTTACAATTTTTACCCTCAATGTGTTGCAGTAAAAATTGCTGCTGTGTTGGAATCCTCACAATATGGTGGTTGTGGTGCAAAAGGAATATTTATTGAAAGTTGCTTTGTTTTGGGGCACATAGACACTCAGATGCTCATTGAGTCAAGGATTTCTGTGTCTTACAAGTTGGAAGGAATGTTCATGATGAACCGATCTGACCCTCCCTCTAGGGATCAATCCTTTACTGTTACAGCTTTGTCAAAACTCAAATTGCTGTTGGAAATGTCATGGTCTTTGATGAAATAAACTGGCTTTAGCATTCTCTCCCCTGCCTCCTGCTAGCAGCCTAGTTCACACCATGCTGCTTGTCAAGGCTGGCTTGCAGAACACAGCTGTATGTGGTCTGCTTCTCTAGGGATGCCCATCCTTGCCCTAAGAAAATGTACCTTGGATCAGAGGATTTCCAAGCTCTTCCAGAAATGGGACTCTTGACTAAATCTTTAATTTGCCGCATTTTCGATAAAGTTGCATAGGATCTTCATGATTCTTCAGAACCCTGTCCTAGATCAAGGCGCTGCCTTTGTAGAAAAGCATCATTTGGCCAGGTAATCTAAAGCAAATGCAAACCTAGAGGAAAAATGTAGAACTTAAAGAGATACTCCCTCCTCCATCTCTTCTTGGTGGGGCTAGGATTTCTTGCCCCTCCCCCAACTCTACAACTCATATGATTGTCAGGGTCACATGACAGCCTGAGAGTAGCACCCCCTCATGTTAGTTTGTTACAGGGTTTGCAATTTCATTTCTATGGAACTGTGGTATTCCTGTAGAGATCAGGACTTATTCTTCCCTCTAAAAAACAGAGAAATTTTGTATAAAATCTTCTAATTTGCATCATTGCCCTGAATTCATTTATTACATTACTAAAAACAGTCCATTCTCTTTGTAGTATATAGTAGTAACTGATATGGCTTCCTGTAGTTATCAAAGGGAGCCAGCATTATTACAAAGTGGGCATGAGTATAATGACAGCTGACCTCTCACTAGACACTTTTTCCTTGGCTTTAATGCAGTTTAAAAAGGATGAAAGTGGGAAAGATTCAGCTTGAATTGAAGAGGAATAATTACCATCTGTATTCATCTCTTGTCTTTTAATAGTCTATATTAGCTCAATGAAATACCACTAATAGGGCTGTGGTCACAGAAAATTAATCTAAATAGATTTACATAAACGTAATTGTTAATATATTAAATTGTTTATTTTTTCCCCTTCCAGATATTTACTATTTTTGTTATTACTTATATGCAATTATGGATAATGTAGCTCTATTTTTTAAGCTTTATTTTATAAACCAAATTTTTGTTTCTGATCTTCATTATCTTTGCATCTTATTTCCAAAATCTCTTGATTGCCAGCCTCAGAGTAGTCTATCATTTGAAAGAAGGGACTAAAGTATATAGTTAGGGAATGCTGTTTTTAGGGAAAATGAGTAGTGGAAATTTAGGTACTATCACAATGTAGTCATTTATTGCTCTGAGTAAAACCCAAGTTGTTCTGGTTTCTAAATCCACCCAGTTATATAATTTTTCCTCTAATATCAGTGAGCTCCTAACTTGTCATGTTAAGTATCTGTAATTATAAAGGAGAGTTCGCTGTAGTTTTATGGAAACAAATCACTAACTTCACCTGTGAAAATATCCAGCTGCTTCCTCCCATCTTCAAAGCCTCCTAGTAGGTTTCTAGGAAGCCACACAGGTAGATAGTTCAGAACATGATTCTGTAAAGATAGAGACAATCTTTCATTTGGATCCTTTGATCTGGGCTTTAGTAAAAGCAAAGAGCACCTGAATTGTAAAGTTTTACAGGCATTTCTTTGTTAGACTCTAGGAGAGAATATACATAAAGGAATGAATATTCTAGTGGAAATATATAAAGTTTTTACTCCACTTTTTTGACTCCTTTTTTCCTATTTTTAAGCTCTTTTTTTTTTTTTTTTTTTTTGAGCTCTTCTGAGAAAAGGCAAAGCTGTGTTTAGAAAGCCAAAGTGTTATTCGGTAATCAGTCAATTTATAGTCTTATTGTCAGCACAGGGCTCAGATGCCTTATCTGAGTGTCGAATGCAAATTGCCTGATCACATTTTTGCAAAAGAGGATGTACTGTGTGTGCATAGCTTATGTGAAACCAATAATTACCTTAGAGGAGTTCTTAACCTCAGTTTTAAGTTAACAGAATGTGGCTAGATTTACAAATTATGTCTGAATTATTGCAATAAATAAAAATTTTAGCTTAGCATTCATGAACACCAGGTCACTAATTCTCATGAGGCTTACACAAGATTCACGGGCACGTTCAACACATTTTTACTGAGCATCTCCTTTTGGAAATGCAGCCATCATGTTGTAGGTGTTGGGCACCTATCAGTAAACAAAACACAAAAATCTTTGCCTTCATGAAGTTTACACATTAATGGGAGAAGAGGAGGATAAAGAAGAAATAAAACAAATAAGTAATCTGCATAAGTACTAGGCAATGATAAGTGCTAAAGGAAAAAAAAAGGGAGGGAAGGGGTGCCTCAGTTGGTTAAGTGACAGATTCTTGATTTTGGCTCAGGTTGTGATCTCAGGTCTTGGGATCGAGGCTCAGGTGGGCTCCAAGCTCAGCGGGGAGTCTGCTTAAGAATTCTCTCCCTCTCCCTCTGCCCCTCCCCTCACTTGCACTCTCTCTCTCTCTCTCTCTCAATCTCTTTCCCTCTCTCTCTCTCAAATAAAAATAAGCAAATCTTTATAGAAGAGAGAAGGAGTGTAGAAAGTGTGTGTGTGTGTGTGTGGGCATACGTGCGTGGGCATGCATGTATGTACTACGTGAAGAGTCTACTGAAGTTTTAGATAGGATGGCCAGGAATGGTCTCACAGAGAATATAATAGAAGAGCAAATACCTGAAAGTAGTGAAGAGTTAGCCATGTGGATATCTGGGGAAGAACATTCTAGGCAGAGGGAACAGCAAATGCAAAGGTCAGAAGCAGGACTTAAGGTTCCCCTGCATTACCTGGTGTTAGAAGCAGAATGGGAGGCAGGACCCTCATATAGGGTTTCTTATTCCTCCTGGTCTACTGTTACTTTTTTTTTTTTTTTTAAGATTTTATTTATTTATTTGAGAGAGAGAATGAGAGATGGGAATGTTCAGAGGGAGAAGCAGACTCTCCGCCAAGCAGGGAGCCTGATGAGGACTCGATCCCGGGACTCCAGGATCATGACCTGAGCCGAAGGCAGTTGCTTAACCAACTGAGCCACCCAGGCACCCTCTACTGTTACTTCTTAAATAGTTGTTTTTTTTTTTTTTTTAAAGATTTTATTTGTTTACTTGAGAGACAGAAAGAAAGAGAGTGGGCGGGAGGGAGAAGAAGAGAGACTCTGAAGCAGACTCTGTGCTGAGTGCAGAGTCTGATGCAGGGCTCAATCCCACAACTGGGAGATCAGGACCTGAGCCAGAACAAAGAGTTGGAGGCTTAACCGACTGAGCCACCCAGGCGCCCCTAGTGTTACTTCTAACGAAGGGATTCAGATCACACTGAAAGTTTTTTGCTTGTGTAATAAATTCTCTCTGTTGTTGAATTAATTGAATCCTTTAAGCTTCTGCCTTGTATGATTTTGTGGCTTCAGCCACAGAGAAAATCTGGCCCATGATATATAAGCCCCATGGAGAAGCCAGTGTGTTGTTCAGTGACTCAAGAATCACACAGCTCAAAGACACAGGGGACAGTTTCCTTTCAACCGCAGTACAGTTATCTAACCAATTTGATTCAGGGAGGCCAACTCACCGTTATTCATCTTTACGGGGTCCTCTAACGTCAGTGTGACTTATGGGCTTTGCACCCCTGTATTTTGACTTCAATGGCTTTTTTTATCTTCACTGAGTTATTCACTATCTTTTTCCTTGTGCTCTGTGAATCTATATTCAGCCAGCCTCTTAGGCACAAATATTAGCTCTCTGCCTTGTACGTGACGCTCATAAACACTAAGCCTTCCGACAAGTTTTAAATGAGCCCTTGTACAGTAACACATAACAACTTTTTCACAGCCTGTAAAGAACTCAGAACCATTCCTGATGCATGATTTGTGCCCAATAAATATTAGATATTGTTAGTAACAAGAAATAGCAAGAGCAGCACAATTATTGCTAATGCAAGTCCCGAGCTGGTCCTTGAGCAGAGTGTGTTTTCAGGGAGCTGCAGGAGCAGACAGGAGACGGTAGAGGACAGGAGCAAATGCACAGACTTGAACCGCTGAGAAGCTCTTCTCTAGCCCAAGACCCTCAGATACGAGGCTGGGAAAGCTCAAGGCCCTCACAAAGGGTGGCTAATAGACACAGAGGCAGAAAGATTCCAAAATTTGTCCTGTCTCCAGATTTCAGCCTGGGGGCGGGGGAAAAAGGCATCTGGGGATGGTGAGATATTCCAGTGTTTGGTTTTGTTTTGTTTTAAAGTAAAGGTCCTCAGCGTTGGCTGCACATTGGAATGACAGGGGAGCTTTCAAAAATCCCAGTGCCCAGGTCCTGGCCCAGAGATTCCCACGTAACTGGTCTGGGGTGGGGTTTGCTTCCCAGTCTGGAGTGGTAGCCGGTGGTTCTGGCTCTTTGCTTTTCCAGCTGTCCTTCGATTTCACACTGGAGAACAACCAAGAATGTGTTTGTGTGAGTTAACTATTTTTGGTCGATATTCCTAGAACAGATTGACCTCTTAGAAATAGGAATTAGGAACTCCGATTTCTTCTCTGGTGGAAACTACTCCCAACCATAGTAAAGGGCTGCTTCCTGCACATGCGCTGCCCCCCTCCTCCCCCCTCCAGCTGCAACATCCTTCTTCCACCGCCCCCCTCCTCCCCTGCTCCAGCTGCAACATCCTTCCTCCACTGCCCCCTCCTCCCCTGCTCCAGCTGCAACATCCTTCCTCCACTGCCCCCTCCTCCCCCCTCCAGCTGCAACATCCTTCCTCCACCGCCCCC
>NC_138369.1:95199367-95283590 GCF_054177405.1 Leptonychotes weddellii | reverse complement strand
CCCCCAGCTGCAACATCCTTCCTCCACCGCCCCCCTCTCCCCCTCCAGCTGCAACATCCTTCCTCCATGCCCTCCCCCAGCTGTAACATCCTTCCTCCACTGCCCCCCCTCTGCCCCGTCCAGCTACAACATCCTTCCTCCGCCGCTGGCTCAGGGAACAAAAGAGCAAGATGCATATGGCTTTCCGCTGTGGTCCCAGCTGCGGCTGCACACTAGCTGACAGGCCGCAGGGCTAAGTGTCTGTCTCAGCTTTCTTTCAGCAGTGCTCCTGGGTTCCAGGACCGAATGATAACATATTAATGAAACCTCAGCCCCACATGTATTTGTTCTCCACGGCTGCTAATTTTCTCGTGCTGTAAATCACAGAGAAGGATCAACAGGCAGTACTATCATTCCTTCGGCAACTCCCAGGGTTTGGAGGATGTGAAGTGAATAATTAGAGCCTTTGTGTTAAGCCTCCATTATTTCCAGCACCGGCTGGCCGGGCTTTGTGTGTGCAGCCTTGCTTTGCTGCCTGTGACAGTGTCTGGGCATAGCGGCCACAGTTCATCTCCTCCCCGTCTCTGACTTGTGCGGCCCCGAGCCAGGGAAGGGAACTGAGGTTTGTCTGGGGCCTTCTGTGACCTGGGCATGCTGGGTGCTCTCACATGCCTTCTCTTTTGGGGTCTCCCAGCAGACGTGCCCCCTGCCAGGCTCTGGGTCACTGGATCCAATGTGCTGGGAGTTGGACCCCTGGAGTTCTCTTCCTTCTGAACTTAAGTGAAACCTGCACTTTCCCACAGAGGGATTGTGGGGACGTATTTCCCAGATGTCCTATAGGTTGTCAAAACATAAGCCTGCTCGTGATTATTTTGACTCAAGAATTTATCTGTTTCTGTAACCGTAGTAGAGGGATGGCTGCAGCATTATATGATGAAATAGACACAGAATTTTGAATCAGAAGTCCTAGATTCAAGTCCCTATGCGGCCACTTCCTAGGCATGTGCGTTTGGACAAGTTTTGAATCTTTTTGCCTCTATATCATGACTATATTTGGCTAACCCTAGTGGCTGCCTTCAAAGGTATTGGGCAGCTCAAATGAAGTATCATTATATGACTGTACTTTGTGAACCTTAGCACGATATACAGTCTTGGTTGCTTTTTTTATATTTCCCTGTGCTTTTTTCTCCACGTTCGTATGGTTACTGGTTCTTACTGATACTGTTTGTTTTCTCCACACTTTCACTCATGTTGGAATGCTGTCCCTCTACTCTCTGCCATATTAACAACTCACTCATTGTAGGAGGTTGATGTGGGGCCACCAAAAGGTATGTTCAGGCCCTACCCCCGGTACCTAGGAATGCGACCTAATTTGGAAAAGGAGTCTCTGTAGATGTTATTAAGTTAGGGCTGTGGAGACGAGATCATCCTGGATTAACCAGGTGGGCCTTAAAAATCCAATGACGAGTGTCCTCATAAGAAGAGGAGACACAGCAGAAGCCGGGGACACATGGAAGAAGGCCACGTGACTACAGAGGCAGAGACTGGAGTTATGCTGACAAGCCAAGGAACACTAGGAGGCACCATAAACTGGAAGAAGCAAGGGGAGGATCTTTTTCTACAGGAGGGAGTCTAGCTCTGCTGACATGTTGATTTCATACTTCCGGCCCCTAGGACTGCAAGAGAATACATTTCTGTTGTTGTAAGCTACCAGATTTGTGGTAACTTGTTACAGCAGCCACGGGAAATGAATACACTCATCTTCCAAAGCTTGGCTCAGGTTTCCTCTGTTCTTGGAGGTCTTTCCCACCTTCCCAAGCCTGGGGGAGGTGCCCCTCCTGTGTCTTCCCGTGATCCCCCTGACTTCTGTCACTTGCACCTGCTTGTGTCATCAGCCGTTCAGGTGTCTGTCTTCTCCGTGACACCGAGGCAATGGGGTTGGGCTTTAGTCATGTTTCTCACCCGGAGTAGAGCAGGCAGCTCCGTGGGTTTGTTGTGTGCGAAATGAAGTTTGCTCTCCAGCTCTCCTCTTTGTTAAATCCCTCCCCAGCACACTGGCCTAAGCTCTTCGCGCTGGTAGAGGGAACCAGGGTGTCTGGCTTTTCCTCTCTAGGCCCCTGTCCTCTTTCCGCACAGGCTGCCAGGTTACTATGATTTCTAGAATACTACTCAGACACTTAGCTACCCGGAGGCTCTCAGCAGCTCCCCACCTCTTGCCTGCAAGTACCTCTGCCATCTGGCCCTAAGATACATTTCCAGCTTTCTCGGCCAGGCCCCTCCTCCATGAACTTGTGCCCTAGGAAACGCCTGCCGGAGCTATGGATGACAGGGAGCTCTCCATCGCTGTTGCAGAGACCCCAGGCCCTTCCCCCTCTTCTTGGGGGACTTCTTGGTCCCTGGGGTGGGAGTGCCGCGTTCCTCAGAACTGCTGTTGCACTGGCCGTCCGCGCTTCGCTTCTGTAGGCCTCTCTAGGGTCTGTGCTGTCCCCGCACATGAGCTCTTTCCCATCTTTGCATCTCCTACAGGACCTGAGGGCCAGCACTGAAGCGAGGTGCCTTGTTAACTGGATATATTAAAGACATTCATGCATGTGATTTTAATACCGGGAAAGTCAGCTACCTATTCTGATGTAGGCTTAGTTCCCCCAAATTTCCCATAGGGCATTTATGTGGCGTCTCTCTTACCAGATTCTGTGAAAATAGAAGACGTTACTAGAAAACTGCCTGGTTCTACAGGGTTTACATATAATGACCTCTCAGTAACAAATGTGCCAGTAGAAAACAGGCCTTAAACTTTTGGTGAGGAATGTAGGCATTGTCCTCATGGAGGAGGACCACTTTCTTGCCCTGTGGCTGGGCTGGCCTTCAGCAGGTGGCTGAAGAATTAAGGATGGGTGCTGGATCTAGGGAGACGTGAAAGGAGCTAAGGAGCCCGGGGCCGCTGGGGTCAGGCAGAGCAGGGTGGCCCAAAAGCCATGCTAAGAAAGACTTCAAGGAAATCTGTGTCCCTGGATCACCTAAAAATTGCCTCAGTTTGTCATCTGGACACAAGCATAGCTTTATTATCCAAAACCTTTGAAGTTACTTGTGCTCTTAAAGTAATTTTAATGATGAATCATGGCACAGGTCAGTAGTGAGTTCCCTTTAGTTATACATTGGGATCAGAGGTAGGAAGAAATTTTATCTCAGAATAATCCTCAATTCCAGAGATTTTCATAGCATTCTTTTCCCCTCAGTGAAGGAAGTGATTTTTTTAAATAGCATATTTTTTGCTCAATTTACCTATGTAGATATAGAAAACTTAGTTTACAAAAACTCCCCTTCACCTTCCCTCTATTGCAAGTGCAACGTAGCATGGTGGGAAGGATTTAGGGGCCCTAAGTTTGAATTCTGCCTCAGGTACTTACTAGCTTTGTAACCCTGAGCAACTTAATTTCTCTGAACATCAGATTCTACATCTCTGAAATGAAAATGTTAAGACCTTGTAAGGTTCTCGAGGGTTGGATATAGTCAGAGTAATCATTATTTGGGGGGATCAGTGTGTGTGTGGGGGGAGACTAAAATGGTATAATGTGCTTAACTTCTTCAGGTAATTGAAAGGTAATCGAATTATAGAAGCAATGTTGGCTTGAATGAGGGTTGTGTTCTCATTCCGTGTTTCTTAAGGGAAATAATTTCCATTGCTTAATTCTTTGCAGAATAATGGGACCACTGAGCATCAGGTGGAATCTTTCATACGGAAAAAACTGGAGTCACTGTTAAAAGAATCTCAAATTCGAGACAAAGAAGATCCTGATAGTTTCACGGTGAGGGCTCTACTCAAGGCCACGCATGAAGGCTTAAATGCACACCTGAAACAGGTACACAATTCCCTCTTGTACTTGACCTTCGATAGGAAAAAGAAGGGACCTCATATTCTGTTTTTGATCATTTGTCATTTGTGAAATTCTCCAGCTTCTTCCGTTTCTCTCCTCATATTGCTCGAGAATTGAAAATCTCCTATTGCGAAATGATGTGAGAAATTGTTAAAAGTGGATGGGCAGGGGTAACTCAAATTCTGCTTCACTGGGACCCTCAGGACAAAGCACAGTGGCCCTGGGCTCATCTTCCCCATGCCTGCTCAGCTGAGGGAAAAGGCTCGAGCCCACCGTGTGCGGCAACCCCCACCTCTCCCCGGCCGGTCGTCCTCCATGCTGCATTGACTGGACCTCCCGAGCGCGTCTTCCATCTGTCCGCTTCTCGTGTCCGTGGCTGAGTCCTCATCTAGGCCAATGTCAGCTGTCACCTGGACCTTTCTTGCCCTCCTTCAATCTGATCTCCACTCTGAAATTCGCATGATGTTTTAAAAATGGAAATCTGGGATGCCTGGGTGGCTCAGTCGGTTAAGCGTCTGCCTTCGGCTCAGGTCATGATCCCGGGGTCCTGGGATTGAGCCCCACATCGGGCTCCCTGCTCCGCGGGGAGCCGGCTTCTCCCTCTGCCTCTCTCTCTCTTTCTCTCTATCTCTCATGAATAAATAAATAAAATCTTTAAAAGAAAAAATAAATAAATAAAAATGGAAATCTGATCATGTCACTCACTCTGCTGTTCAAAATTCTCCAGTGGCTTCTCGTTATGATTGGGATAAATTACAAACTCTTTAACCAGGCTTTCAAGGACCTGTGTCGTTGCATCCTTATCTACCTCTCAGATCTTCTCATTTTCCCTGTCACAGTGCTTCCCACAATTGTCCCACCAGTCACAACTGTTTGCATGTCATGGTCTTCCTCACGTTCTTTTCTCTCTGCCCGGAACACTCCATTCCTGCCTCTGCTCTTGCTAACTCCTACCTAGTCTTTTAAATTCCAGCTTCACTGTGATGCCCCAGATGAGTCCTGCCTTGGCCTGGGATTAGGTTAGTTATCCCCTTTATATTGTCCATGGTAGCCTGTTACAGCTTCTCTTTTCTGAAGGTTTTTTTTTAAAGATTTTATTTATTTATTTGAGAGAGAGAGAATGAGAGAGAGCACATGAGAGGGGGGAGGGTCAGAGGGAGAAGCAGACTCCCCGCCGAGCAGGGAGCCCGATGCAGGACTCGATCCTGGGACTCCAGGATCATGGACCTGAGCCGAAGGCAGTCGCTTAACCAACTGAGCCACCCAGGCGCCCCTGGTTTTTTTTGTTTTAACACATATGCAGTTATTTGCTCAATATCTATCTTCTCAACTCGATTATAGATTCCTTGAAGACAAAACCATGCCAGTCTTAATAACCATTATTTTTCTGACTTGTTATATGAAGTTGCTGAAGGAATGAATGGTTTGGGCTCCAGCTGAGATTTTAACTCTGTTTTCTAATAGAAATGTCAGAAGTGGACAAGGAAAAAGAAGGGTGGGTTTATTGGTATTATCATTGCGGGGCATTGAGGGCACTTACTGTGGCCTAGAGGAGACCCTTGGGGTCACTGGCTCCGCTAACAGCAGATTTCCCTGCTACTGCCGCCTGCCCTCCGGGACTCAGGGGTCCCCAGGCAGAGGGAGGATCATATGGGGTGACCATGCTTGAATCTAAGTGACGACTCAGCATTGGTGGTTACTCCCTAGAGTTTGTGCTGAGCTCTGGTTGGGCAACTTAGCTCATATACCCACCCCTCACCTAATCACTGTGGCCCTGAGTACATGTCCTGCCTGGAACGATAACTTCCCAAGGATGTAGGATAATATTGGCTTGTGAATGCCAGGGAACTTACCGCTGGAGGTGGTGCCATGGTCAGCCCCTCGGACGCTGCATGTTAGGCAGAATGGAATACTGGCGAGGCCACTGAAATGTAAATTACAGTATTACCGCCCTTACCGTTGATCCTATGATTCTGAATTTTCTTAAAAGTTTCTATAAATAGCAATAACTTCTTCCCCTTCACCCTCCCCTTCCAGCCACTTAGTTTTAACCACACAAATGTCTGTAAAATTGGTTAGCTCATTCGGTTAGCTCACCTTGATTTCTGCTTCTCATTCTTCGTGAACTCTCCTTGGTTAATCTGGGCCGGCCACTTCCCCTGACGCTTTTGGAGAAGTCTTTGCTCCATCCTAGGTCATTCCAATTGGACAGGCCACAGCAGGTCTTAGAGATTTGGGATGAAACAAATTAAACCCATCCTTCTTTTGTTCTTCATGGAAGAAATCCTAGTGATAATTTCCCTATCAGGTAAGATGGTAAGGGATCTCAAATTTCCAACATGTGGTGGAACAAAACTCATCCCCCTTTTTCTTATTTTTTACTTTTGGGTGACCATAAGAATGCATTATACTCATAACGTGGAGCCTGTGACTTTAATAAACTGGGCTGTGAAGGGTTGAGGTTTTTAACACTGCTGTTAGTTTTTAAAACATGGTTCTGGGTTCAGCGGGCAAACAAAGACGAGTCACTGTTGAGATAAGTCCTCCATCTGTGTTGGATACACGTGCATATAGAGAGCCAAGGCTGAGGATGGACCATGTGGTTCAGGGCAGCGTGTCACCTAGCTTCCTTCTTGCTGGACTGTCATTCAGCCATGCAGCACTGCATTCTCCTTGTACTCTCTTTCCCCTGGCAAGCCTTGAAGTAAAAGAAAAATGAAGTGCTCATCCTTCAGGCTCAAAGAACATAGTAGACACCAGAAAGATGCCTATCCTTTGGAGTTCTTAAATCTTTTTTTTTTTTTTTTAACATACCATTGGCAACTGTCTGTATGGCCATAATTATTCCCTAAGCAGACTTTTCCTGCTCGTCTGCTGTCCCACCTGCTCTAATTTCTCAATTATCCCACTACCATAGTGATATTTCAGAAATGGGCATCTGATAATGCCATTCTCTTGTTTTAAACCATTCAAAGTCTCCTCATAGTGTGGAGGGTAATGTTCACCCTCCAGGATATAGCCCATAAGACCCTTTCCCCATGCTCTGGCTCCAGGTCTGACTTGTCCCCCAGTGCGCATGCATACAAGTACACGCTCACCCTACTTCCTTTGTCTCCTAGCAGGTACTGTGTTCTTAGCACTTGGCTTTTGTGTTTGCTCCTCCCTTAGCCACCACACACTTCCTCCTTCTCATCTCACTTAGAAAAGGTCTACCCATCTTCCGGCTTCAGCTTTTGCCTATCTCCGTGGAAGTCCTCCTTGATGCTCAAGTCTGGGTAGGTGGCCTTCCCATGCCATCCTGCCATGCCCTGCACTTTCCCCATCAGAGTCTTATTACAGTGTGTTGTGTTCATTTGTCTCCACCATTAGATTGCAAGCTCAGTGAGGACAGCATCTGCATCTCTTTTGCTTGCTGTTGTCTTCGTATTCATGCCAAGTTCCTAGCACAGTGTCTGATCCGCGGATTCATTAAAAAATGTGGTACTGATGCTCAGGGAGAGGTCAAGTTGAAGATAGGTACTTGTGTGTATTACCCTCCTACATAAAGAGGTCATGCGAGATGGGAGAAGTTGGGAGAGAGCAAGCCAGAGAGATGATTTCGAGCTACACAGAACCCCTGTTTTATCACTGACTAGCTTTGTAGCTTTGGGCATATTATCTAACTTCACGGTATTTCAGTTTTTCCTATTTGTAAAATGGGATTTTAACCATATTTCTCTCTGAGGGTTGTTGTATATATTAAATGAGAATATATGTAATGCACTTAGCATAATCCTTGGGGCATAGTGGGGCCTACTAAATAGGATGACCATACCCTTCAACTTAAATGGGACAGCCCTGCTTTATACGTATTGTCCCAGCGTGATTGTTAAAAGCGCCTCATTTCACTCTTCAAAGGGTTTGTTTTGGACAATAAATGACATGGTCCCCTGACTGGTAGGTGCACTATTCGAAGTAGAAAGGGATTCAGAGGTTAAGTGATCCATTCCTCTCCCATTCCACAGGTAAGAAAACTGAGGTCAGGAGAAGGGGACAAATGGACAAAGGACATTTAGCTACTTGGTGTCAGAACTGGGTCTTCTAACTTAGAAAGCGTATCTGGCTACCTTCTGAACTCTAGGGTTTTTGAACAGTTAATGATCAGCTTCAGTAGATCTTCGAAAGGCAGTCAATAGACATTAACCAGTCCAATGAAATTACCCTGTAACCCCCCTCCCACCCCTCCAGCACTTTCTGAACTATCTCTTTCCCCAATCAATTCTTAACCTTTCCCCATCCCCACTCCCAATTACATCTTTGATTAGTTTCTATGGATATACATCAGTGCCTCCCTGGCCTTTTGCTCACCCACATTTATTCCATTTATGTGGTTATCTCCGCTTCTTCTTTGTTAGCCAGAAGGCCTAGGAGGCTAGGGCCTGCTGATCTCTCCTTATACCATGTCCTTAGCTGTGAACCAGCTAATACATATTTTTAGGGATGACAATTGAGAAAGAGCCTAAACCCCTTTGGCCCGGTGGCCTTTCTTTCCCCTAATGAGAGGTGGGCTTGAGTGAGGAGATCTCTAGCCTGGAAAATTAACCCACATGAGGAAAATTTCGGAGGCTGCAGTACCTCTTCTAGATGCTCACCACAGAGGGAATTAATTTCAATGAACAGATAAGCTCTGCTGTGGTGTGCTTAAACAAACAAAAACAATCTTAATACCTAATACATGTATTGGGTTTTATTTATTTTTAATGTTTTACAATCCCAGGTAGCAGTATTCAAGCAATGTGATGATGATGATGATTTTTTTAGTCAACAGAATTGGCTCTTAAAGACTTTTGGCCATTTTTCAAAATCAAATCTACTTTTAACTAAAGATGATTATCCCCACTCGGGGCATTCAGAAGAATACATCTTGTGCTGTGGAGAGTCTTGTGACCAGGCACTAGAGGGACTGGCACAGCTGGACATTCCTGAGAGGCCCTTGACACCAGTTTGGGGAAGCGGTTGGCAGTTACTGTCTCCTGGTTGGTGCCTACACTTCTCCAGTCCAGTGTCTCCCTCTCTTGAGGCAGACTCCACAACTTTTGGTGTGGTGAAGGTGTGGAACAGGAGGAAATGGACGGGACCTGCTTGTTCTACGCTAAGCCAAAGAGGGTTCCCCGCCATTTTACCAGAACTAAGGCAAAAACACAAGCGAGGAAGAGAAATAGTCATATTATGTTTTATTTACTCAGCATCCAGACGTGAAAGAAAATGGAAAGAAATCACATGGACGATCCCTCATGACCAACTTTGGAAAACATAAGGTATGAATTAAGAGTGACAAAGGTACATAATCCAATTAATTTAAAGAGACTGGAAAGTAACAGGACAGTATCATCATAACCTTGGAATAGCTGAAGATTTCTTAAATAGGGCCCCAGAAAAGAAAAACATTGATAAACTACTTTAAAATTTAAGAACCTCTCAGGAAATTCTTATTCTTATTCTTTAATAAGCAAGTTGCATACTGGGGAAGAGTATTTTTGATACACGTATCCAACGAAGGACTTATATCCTGAATATATAAAGAATTCTTACAAATCAATACAAAAGATACCATAATTTTTTTAAAAAAATTTATTGATTTTAGAGAGAGAGAGGGAGAGTGAGAGAGCACGCACAAGTGGGGGGAGGGGGAGAGGGAGAGAATCTTCAAGCAGACTCCCAATCCCACGACCCCATGAGATCATGACCTGAGCCAAAACCAAGGGTCAGATGCTTAACCAACTGAGCCACCCAGGAGCCCCCATAGTATTTTTTTTTTTTTTAAATGAGCAAAAGACTTAAGTGGTCTTTCACAAAAGAAGATTTCCAAATGGTTAGTGTGGAAAAGGTGCTCACCCTTATCAGTCCTCTAGGAAATGCAAATTAAATGATGATGAGATTTCATATATACCCATATATATATACCCATCACAATAGCAGACATAAAACGATTGACAGCACCAAGGCCTAGTGAGGGTGCTGAGCAACTCGAACTTTATTCACTGCTGATGGGAGTGTGCATTTGTGCAACGCTTCACACTATTTCACAGCATCTACATCTAAAGCTGTGTTATGCACCATGTCTTACCAGTTCCGTTGTGTTTCAGCCTCATGACATATACCTAATATTTGTAGTGGCATTAGTTGTAATAGTACAAACAGGAAACTGTTCAAACATCTGTCAACAGTGGAATGAATAAAAATTGTGGTGTATTCACATAAGGGAATTTTTTCAGCAATGAAAATGACAAAATTACAACTACATGCAATAATATCTTTATAAACATGACATTGAGCAAAAGAAGCCAGACCCAAGATAGTACATACAATTTGGTACGATTTATATGAAGTTTAAGAATAGGCAAAAAAGATCTCTGAGGTGTAAGTCAGGATAGTAGTTAGCTTTGGGGAGGAGGTAATGACTGAATGGAGAATCAGAAGGCTTTTGGGCACCTAATACTTCATTTCCTCATTTGGGTGGTATCATTTTGTGGAATGTCATCATGCTTAAGATTGTTGTATTTTTCTACATGTATGCTATGCTTCAATAAAAAGGTAAAACATAGTATACGAAGAAGCAGTTATTGGGTGGTAAACTTTAAGCATGAAGTTTCTGTAAGGCCATTTCTTGTACTTTAAGGAATGTTGTATCTGGAGTTTCTTGCTCCATCAATAGGATAATTTATTAAAAGGTTGGACAGAGTAGTTGTTACAATAAGAAATTGAAAAAACCAAAATGTTCACCCATAAAGACTTCTTCAGTCCATTATTCATTCACATAATGGACAATTATGCAGTCATTGAAAGATGAAAGAATACTTTAGCTATGATAGAATTAAAATTGATTAGACCTCAAATCATAAGAGTGAATGTCCACAAGACTATTTATGGGTTATTTATTTTTTTTAAAGATTTTATTTATTTGAGAGACAGAATGAGAGAGAGAGAGAGAGAGAGCATATGAGAGGGGGGAGGGTCAGAGGGAGAAGCAGACTCCCCGCTGAGCAGGGAGCCCGATGCGGGACTTGATCCCGGGACTCGATCCCGGCACTCCAGGATCATGACCTGAGCCGAAGGTAGTCGCTTAACCAACTGAGCCACCCAGGCGCCCCATGGGTTATTTTAATAAATATGAAGAGTATTTATGTTGAAAGTCAATATTCTGTAGCTTACAGAATGACTTTCCACACCACCTCATTTAATCATCACAGCACTAATCCCTTAAAATTGTTGTTACTCTCCTTTCCTTAAAACAAAAACAAAAACAAAAAAAACCATAATAGGAAGCTAGAGAGGTTGGCCAACTAGCCCGCTTAGTGAGAGGCCAAGCTGGAATGTGAGATCATCAGATGCCGGTGTTCCACACCATGCACTCTGAGGCTCTCAAAACATCAGTAACACCTGAGAAGGTTCTAGACTAAATTGGCGCCGTACTGTCAGTGAAATATACTTGACTGTGTTTATGCCAGCAGTGTGGCTTGGCGTTTTATTTGTTGAGTAAGAGAAACTCTGGAGGGTGATGTGGTTCCATGGTAATGCAGGGGTGGGCTCCCTTTTCCTTTCTAAGCTGCAGTCCTCAGATGTCTAGGGTACCCTCTAAAGATCTTACCTTTGTTTGTGGAAGCTGTTGTTTTGGTGCCGAGTTTTTCTGCAATTACAGGGTCCCTTCCCATCATTTGTTTTTTCTGTTATATATTGCCCAATATTGGGGTTATCTCTAATGTGTTGGGATAAAACAGCATCATTCCAAAGTCTTTATTTCTGACAGCCTTTAGTCCTGCTGCCTTTCAGCCTGAATCCTGTGGGTAATAATTTTTATTCTGTTGGTAGAAATTAAAATGGGTCAAAATCTCAAAAGTGCGGTTTGACTTAGACAGTTACTTAAGTGCACGCTAATCAAAAGCAGGAAAAAGTTATTCATAAAAAAAATTACTACTTGTCTTTTTTGTCAAATCTGTCTTTTATAAGTCAGCAAGAATAGTGAATTTCCTAAATAAAAGAACATTTTATCCCCTTATAATCATTTGAATAGATATTATAACTATGACCCTTCTGCTCTTGAGACCTTCAATGCATGACCTATAGTCTTTCTAAAAGACACATCTTTTGTGGCTTAGAAGTCAGTTTTACAGTAAGAAACCCTCAGTTTTGCCTTAATATTATAATATAATTATGATCATAGACTTGCTTGTTATTAGTGGTGAGGCAAGCTGCAATATTTGGTTAATTTGTTTTCTTCCAAGTAATTGTCCTTTTTGCATATATTATAATGCCCAGTCCATTCTCTGTATGTTGTGGACGTACCTGATGCCGTGAGTTTGTTGTTAAGTTTCCTGTGATTTTCCAGCAGAAAACCACAAAATCACGGTCTAAGTCGTATAGTACTGATGACGAGGAGGACACACAGCAGAATCCTGGCAAGGAGACTGGCCAGCTGTACAGGTAAGAATGTGTCTCCATGTGTCTTGCTTAGACTCCCGGGGCCTCTTCAGCTTGTCTCTTGTAGTTGTATGTGTCTAGAGAAGTGGATCACAAGGCCAAGTGCTCAGTGCAGCAGGACGTGGGAAGAGGAACTGGGTATGAGATAATAACACATGGAGGGGCTTACACTGTGCGCCTGGCACCCAAGTGCTAGCTGTAACAGTGGTCAGGTGTCTTCAGAGAAGAGAGAGCAGCCACAGGAGCTAGTCTGGGGGGTTCTCCTAGGAGACTGAAGGAGATGATGGGTGATGAGCACATGTGAACAGCTAGATATCTGAAATCAGCCAGACTTGAAACTCTTGTTCCTTCACCACTAACACGGGACAAGTTAGGCTTCTCATATGTTTCAATTTCTTAGGGTCATTGTGAGGATTAAAGGAATTAAACTACTTAGCCTGATAAGCCCTGTTCCAATTAACTAAGCACTCAAAAATATTAGCTGCTGTTTTCTTTATTATTGCCAATAGAATTTGAGATGAATAAGATGATTTTCTGGCAGCTTGTGTATACAGTAAAGTCACAGAGGAATGTAAATTATATCATAGATAAGTGCGAGCACACACACACACACACACACACACACACACACCCTTGTGCCTTTATTGAAAGACTGAAATTAAATGAACTTAGGAGCATAAAGTGGTCTTGTAGGAATGGATGACATTTAGTGCTCAATTAAATTTTACATTTTGCTTTGCTTCAACAGAATGTCCATACATAACATGGTAACTAGTAAGGGCAGAGAGGATGTGTGTGGTTCCTACCTTTAGGGTACAGAAAATTCAATACATAGTTACAGTAAAGGAATGGGATCACCTTCCAGGAGACCTCTGCTGTGAATGTTCTCAAATAGAAGTCCCGGTTCCCTTCCTGCCAAAGTGGAGGAGATGCCTGGTGAACTCCGGTGTTACTTGCTACCTGGGGAATGGTAGCAATCAAGCCCTTCATGGCAGAACTCACAAATACCTGATAAGGCACTGATTCTCAGCCGAGCAGTGAATAAAACCACATGAGTAGGGTATTGTGGTGGAAAGAGAGCTGAACTAGGACTCTTACTTGGGTTCTAATCCTGACTCCACTAGGAGCAGGTTAGGGAAGGTGGAGTAACCACAAGCCCAAACCTCTTCCAGCTCTAAATGACATGAGTCCTGGCTGTGTGTGTCACAGGTTGGGTCGCCGCAGGAAAACCATGAAGCTCTGCCGAGAGCTCTCTGACTTGGTGGTGTATACAAACTCAGTGGCGGCCCAGGACATTGTGGATGATGGTAAGGAGAGAGTTTTTCTTCTTGGGTAAACATTCTTGACCTTTCTTTGTCAACCGTTTACTAATTGTTTGTTAATCAGATCATCAGCACACATTTCTGGAACTGTGTATCACCCAACGTGTCAGGAAACTGACTGCCAGTATAAGGCTTCGCTCACAGTGGGTGCCATATTGATTACTGTGGTAACCTGATTGGCTGGGCAGAGGAAGACTTCATTATTATGTAAAGACAAATGCATTATAGCAACGTCTTGCCCAAGGCGTGAATTATGGAGACCTGACCTGCTTTGGTGGCCAGGTCACAGAAGGAAGTTCCTAGTGTGAATGACCAGAAGAAAGAAGAAAGCTAAAATAACACCTCAAAAATTCCACTATTTTGTCATCGGAAATTTTGACTTTGATGAAGATAATTTAACCCACAGATTGAAGTTTTAACAGAAAGGGCAGGAATTTCAGAAGCACTGATCCTTTCATTGATTTTCACCTATTATTCGCATCATGTTGCGTTGAGAAATCCTAGTCACAAGTGTTCTTACCCCGGACTTTCCAGCTAGCTGCTCTTCTTCCCTTTATCCTCTTCCTTTCTCATTTCGGTTTTGTTCAGTTACTGAATGCTTATAGAAATAAACTCCAGTCATGTGGCTTTTCAATCTAATTTTAATTTTAGTGGAAGTAAAATGCAAATTAAAAATCTCTCATTTCCCCAACAAATCTTAGTGAAGAAAAACATTGTATGGAGTCTTATGTCTGTAACAAATCTCCAGGATTCTCTCCTCAGATCTTTCTTTTTTGTTTTTCCCTTTCCACAAGTGTATCTTTTTCTGTCTTACCTTTGGTGTTGATTCCTTCCTCAAATGGAGACAATTAAAAAAAATTAATTTCACTTGCAAGAACATGAGAAACTGTCCTTATAATAACTGCCTATAGCTAGAAAATAAACTCAGTGAGTGGTTTAATGGAGTGAAAGGTGTATTTGGTTTAGAGGAATATAATTTTTTAAAAAGATTTACTTATTTATTTGAGAGAGAGAGAGAGAGAGAAAATGAGAACACGAGCCGGGGGGAGGGGCAGAGAGAGAGAATCTCAAGCAGACGTCCCCCTGAGCGCAGAGCCCGACGCAGGGCTTGATCCCAGGACCCTGAGATCATGACCTGAGCCAAAACCAAGAGTTGGACGCTTAACCAACAGAGCCACTCAGGTGCCCCAAGGAATATAATTTCTACTAAATATCTTAAGAAACCCATAATTCTATCAGCTTAATAGAAAATAATATTGAGGACTCTTTAGCTCTTGAACTTAAGGAGTTTTTGTCACGCGCACGTATGTGTGTGTGTGTGTGTAGCCACAAAATGAGCAATAAATAACGAATGCGTGTCTTATCCCAAAGCAAAGCAACTCAGATCTATTCATAAGCTAACTGATACTATGCCTAACTAGCAAGGTCATCTTACTGATAATGTGGTGTACATGTTTGTGTGGAGAGACCGAGAAAACAGTGGCACTGATTATAATGTTCCTGCACCCAACTGTGGCTTGTCAAAAAGACTGTGTTTTTTCTCCTATCATGTTTATAGCATTACTCATCAAAATCTGCAAGTAAGATTGTTTTTAGTCTCCTTGACAAACGTAAACTGTGTTAATAAGCATGTCAATAAAATATACGTGATACGTGATAAGGAAAGAGTGTATATGAGGGAAATCATCAGATTAAAAACTGTAATTTCTTTGCCTCCATCTTGTATTTATGACCACGCCAAGTTGTATCTCTAGAGTGTAATTGTTGGTCACTTGGCTGGCATCTAATGTCTAAGGTTATGCAGTCCTGAGGACAACAGGGGCCCTGGGAGACTGTGTGCTCCAATTTAACATGCACAGGGTGGATATAATTGAGGTCCAGTTGGCCCAGCAAGTCTATATAGTTCAACTCCTTGGCTTCATGAGCCGTGTCCTTTCCGTCTGAGTTCAGACACACTCAGCTCATCAGAGTAAAGACTGGAATGGGAATGAGGCTCTGGGCAAGTTTGGGTCTTTATTTGGGCCAGCTTCTTCCAGCAGGTCCAGAAGACATATGAGTGGTCATTTTGGGGGTGGGGTGAGGGTGTTTGGTGAAGGGGTAGGAGTGGTATGGGCATTATAGAAATGGGTTTGGGAGAAAAGTGTGGGGTATTGAATGCTTGGAGGTTAACTCCATCATGACCCTCAGATTTGGTGCTTCCTTGGCCCTGGATTGACACCACCTGATGATAGTCCAAGCAGAAACTTTAATATAGGCTTCCTATTCTTTTACCTCCCTTTATTTTTTCCATGGTTTATATGGATGGTGGATGATTGTTCTTGTTTCTGAGATTTTATTTTTTTATAATGCTCTTTTAAAATCTTTCTCTATTATTATTCCTTTTGCCCAAAAACTTTTGTCTGGTTTCATAATTCTATTCAAATTAACAGTAAAATTCAGTTTTTCTCCTTTGGAATTGGTCTTTTATTTTCTTGGACCCTGAACGTTATCAGTTAATATGTGCTTCACAATGTGTACTTTTTAGATGAATGCCTTCAATGAATGTCTCCCTGTTGTCAGGAATAAGTCACATAGTAATAAGTTACATAGTTCTATTTATCCATGACTGTCTATATCTTTGGCAAAGATATTCTGTTGGAATCATGTCCCTAAAAAATAATTTTTCTGCCAGCCCTCTTCATACTAGCCAGATAGACATGAATTAGCGAGATGATTGAATTCCTGGGAGAACATGGGACTCAGAAATATGCAGTTATCCTTGCAAGATGAGCAGCGCAGATTTGACCTCAAAATGGTAAAAGAGTCCCAAGAATGGGATTTTCTGGATCTTTCTTGGTCAGAAGCTACTCCTACTCTGGTTGAATTCACTCTTTTGCTCTGCATTTTATTATGGATATAATCTGATGTCTTAAAAAGTCTTTTGTTAGTGGTGGTTTTTGACTGAGGTTCTCACGTTTCTTTTTTCTTTATTAAAAACTGCCAGGAACCACAGGAAACGTGTTATCATTTAGTGAAACAAGAGCACATCAGGTTGTTCAGCAGAAATCGGAGCAGTTCATGATTTATAACCAAAAGCAGCTCACGAGGATTTACCCCTCCGCCTACCGCATTGATTCCAGTAACTTCAACCCTCTGCCCTACTGGAATGCGGGTTGCCAGCTAGGTGTGTATGCCTCGGGAAGCAGCAGTTCTCTGTATGTCCTGACTCCATGCTGCTTTCTTGCCTAATTCTCTCAAACTTTGAACTTGCGCAGTGGCACTGAACTACCAGTCTGAGGGGCGAATGATGCAATTAAATCGAGCCAAGTTCAAGACAAATGGCAATTGTGGGTACGTCCTCAAACCCCAGCAAATGTGCAAAGGTGCGTGTTCACTTCATAGTCATCTCTCTGATTGCAGGCATCTTACTGAGGGGTCTCTCTGGAAAATGTGATACTCCAGTGTTTTGCAACATGATTTTTTAAAAAGGAGATAGGTGAAGGTATTGGCATGTAAATTACAACTCTTGTCACAACTATTTAACATTTGGGTAGCATGATGTTTAGAATGTTCTCTTGGGAGGTTATGCACCTGAAGAGGGACACGAATAGCAATGGATTGTCATCTGAGACCCAGTGCCCCCAGCATGATACTCACTGGGCATTACTTATAAATTGTACTGCCTTGTAAGGTCTGAGTCCTGTCTTTCAGTGAGTCTGAAACCTGCTAGCAAAATTAAAATACCACCTGAAACAATTTTATCAAGCTCTTTTAGTCAGTGTAGTCCAATTATAAAACAGTGCTAACAACAGGGAAAAGATAATGTAGTGTTAAATCAAAAAACACTTGTTTTTGGTTCTGCTCTTGAAAATTCTTTAAAAATTTTCCAAGTTGGATTTTTAGCAATTCAGGTAAAGAAGTGTTGACAGATGTTCCTTCAGGATTTTAGGCTTTGCATGTTTTCTTGCTCTGCTGTTGACTTCGTTTCAGGTCTTCTTTCTCTTTGTTATAATCACTCTATATACCTACAATAGTTTGAGTTAGAAAATTATTTGAATCTGACATAACTGCTCCCCTTCTCTACCCTGTTGGCATTCCAAGAAAATGCCTCTCTTCCCCATCGCCATGATGGATAATTGCACCACAGACACTTTAAATTGACCCATTCCTTTGCCTTTGGGAGCATGGATTCTCACAACAACCCCCAGCTATAGAAAATGCCAGCTAGCATTGCCTCCAGGTAAAAGCCACACTGATAATTATGTGATCATTTCTTTGCTCCAAGAAACACTGTATTTGTTGGAGTGTGTGTGTGTGTGTGTGTGTGTTCTCCCATGTTACCAACCTCAGATTTTAACCTCTGCTTTACTTGGCTTAGGTACTTTCAACCCTTTCTCTGGTGATCCACTTCCTGCCAACCCCAAAAAGCAGCTCATTTTGAAAGTGATCAGTGGACAGCAACTCCCCAAACCTCCAGACTCCATGTTTGGAGACCGAGGCGAGGTAAGCCATGTGTATGACCAAGTGGTTAATTACATGATTATGATTATTTTATTGTGTTTACATTTTTTTAAAAGATTTTATTTATTTATTTGACAGAGAGAGGCACAGCGAGAGAGGGAGCACAAGCAGGGGGAGTGGGAGAGGGAGAAGCAGGCTTCCCACTGAGCAAGGGTCTGACGTGGGGCTCGATCCCAGGACCCCGGGATCATGACCTGAGCTGAAGGCAGACGCTTAATGACTGAGCTACTGTGTTTACATTTTATCTGAAATATCTTCAGAGTTCTCTCTCTCTCTGTATGTGTTTGTAAACGAGCACTGACCTCAGCTCATCAGATATCAACTGACTTATTGGCAAAGCATTGACAGTTCCTTCTGGAATGTGGTACACCATCTATTTGGGAGGCATGCCATGTCGTTCCTCTCAGGAGTGGTTTATCACCTAAGGCTCCTTGCCACTCCTACTTGTTAAACCAGCATTTTTGGTTCTTGAACGTTGAGTGGGGACACCACACAGCCCTGCTGTTGGGTTCCACCATAAACTCTTTGTTGCAAATCTTAGCTGACCCGTGATGCTATGCGACCGTCCCCTTCACTTTGTCAGCCTTTGATCCCATTCTCCACAGGGGCTGTTTCCAGCCTTCTCTCTCCTCAAATGGGTGTTCTCATCACTTTCCTTTTCATCTTCAACAGATGGCACTGTGTCCTACTCCTCAGAAAGTAGGAGCTTCATGTGGGATCGTTCGTTCCACCTCTGTTGCCTCCAGCCTAATCCACACCCCTGTTGTCTCTCATCAGTTCTGCTGAGGTAGCCCCGCAGCTGACTGGTCTCCCTGCCTCCATTCTGTCCTCCTCTTAGTAGCAAGAGCAGTTGTTTGGACAGTATCAGAAAATGTAACCTTACCCCTTCTTTTATTTTTTCTTTTCTTCACTGTCTGCAAAAATGAAGACTCACTTCCTGTTTTTTCTCTCAGACTTTTTATTTTGAAAATTTTTGAACCTCAGAAAACTTGTGAGGATAGTAAAATTAATGCCATTGCTCCAGCATCTAGATTCACCAATAAAATAACTAAATGTTGTTTTATTTGCTTTCTCTCTCTTTCATGTGTAGATGTGTATATGTCTATGTATATATATGGATACACACATACCTGAGAGATGAAGCAAATGTAACAAAATTCAAAAATTATACACACATATATACATATATTTGCATTTCTTTGTAGAGTCATTTGAGAATAAGTTGTTGACATCTTGACCCCTAAATACCTACGTACTTTAGCATTTATCTCCTAAGATTAAGAACATTCTCCTCTATAACCACAATACAATCATGACATTTAATATAGATATAATAATATCTAATATAAAATCTATATTCAATTTTCTCCAGTTGTCCCCAAATTGTCCTTATATCTTCTTCTTTTTTCTTTTTTTCTCTATGTATTAAGGATCCAATGAAGGATCAGACATTGCTTTCAGTTGTCATTACTCTTTGGTCCTTTTAAAATCTAGAATAGTTCTCTACCTTTCTTATTTTGTTTTCATGATATTGACATTTTACAAAATGTCCAAGCCAGTTATTTTCAGAATGTCCTTCCATTTGAATTTACCTGATTGCTTCTTCATGATTGGAATAAAAAGAAATATATTTGCCCCCATCCAATTCCGTTCTTCCAGCATCTCATGGAGGTTACAGTCTGAAGAAGCTGATACTGGGGTCTTAGGTTTGCAGATGAGGAAACTGAAGCATAGGTACACAGTTTGCCTCGGGCAACACAGGAGCCAAGTTTTGAAGGAGGAAGTTACTCTTCAAGCCTGTGGTCCTCTTGAATTCCTTATGAACAGAAGTCATCCTCATTAGCTGCCCCCCAAAATCTGAGATACCCAGTGGTCCAGTTTTACCACAGGGTTCTACTGAAAGGAAGAACTTCTGGTATCAAATGATTAATTGAAAATGAGTAAACTTCATGGTTTATTTAGTAAGCAAAAAATATGTGTATTCACCCAATGTTCTCAACATGTTTTTCCAACGTACTTCTAGCTCTTATTCCCTGAAGCTCCCCCCAAAACTCCATATTCTCCTTACTTTCCAAATTCCTAAAACGTTTTCTCAGACTTCGTAACTCTCTCTCTTTTACACCTTTAGATCAGCTCTTTCTGGGTTCTTAAGGTTTCAGTCTTTCATTGATCATTATTCAGAACTTGCATGATAAAAGAGAGCTTACAAATGACCAACAAAGCAGGGTCCCTTCTCCTGGAGGGGAGGGAATGTGGGGGAGGTGGGAAGGAAGACTAAGCATTCATTTTTTCTATGGGTTCCTTTTTAATCTTGTTATTTTTTGATACTTTTTAAGTTACATTATAGTACACAATTGATTTAAATACAGTAAAGTGAACAAATCAAATGTGCATAGCTTGATTAATTATTATGCAACACGGAGCATCTGAGAACCCCCAGAAGTCTTCCATTCACCCTTCCAGTAAATATCTATTCCCAACCCCCCAAATCAAACACAAACCCCTATCACAACAGATTAATGTTGTCTGTGTTCAAACTTTATGTAAATAGACTCTTATAGTATATGCTCTTTTTTTTTTTAAGATTTTATTTTTTTAAGTAATCTCTACACCCAACATGGGGCTTCAACTCATGACCCCAAGATCAAGAGTTGCATGCTCATCCAACTGAGTCAGCCAGGTACCCCTAGTATATATCCTTTTATGTATGAATTATTCAACATTATGTCTATGTTGCAGAACTTTTTCTTTTTCATTATTGTATGGTAGTCATTAAATGAATAATCCAAGATTCATCCATCCTACTCATGATAGACATTTAGGTTGTTTCCAGTATGTGACTATTATGAATACAGCTGCTCTGAGCATGGACAAAAGCTTTCATTTCTGTTAGATATATACCTTGAAATGGAGTTGTACGTTCATTGGATAAAACTGTAGTATCAGTAAATATTGGCAAACTAAAACTTAATCTTTGTTTTTCTGTTTCATATACCTAAATCTGTTGTACAGTTTCTCTTTCTTAGTAAGCACCTAATAAAATGGGTTACTATTGAAATGTGGACATTTTGGCCAATATTCTCAAATTAATTAACACATATAGAAATGTGTTGGTTGTAATAGTACCCTCTCTTTGTTTACATAGATCATTGATCCTTTTGTTGAAGTTGAAATTATTGGATTGCCAGTAGATTGTTGTAAAGATCAAACCCGTGTAGTAGATGACAATGGTAAGATGATAATCTGTTTCCTTTTAATCAAGAGGCTCTAGAAATAAAATTTGCACTGAAAAAGAAAAATTTGTCGATGTAGAAGAGAAACAGATCCCTAAGATTCATAACTGCCATCTGAGTTTATGTTAGTCTTTTAAACACATAAAACTGAGTAAATGTGGGATTGATGCATGGTATGTTTTGGTGGATTTGTAATCTAGGCTCTTAAATTCTTTGCTTTTGAAGCAAAACTTTTTTTCTAATGAGGAGAATTAATGATATTTTAAAGGGCTGGGTTAAAACTTAGGAAAATGCCTCCATTACATTTTTATATTGTTATTTTCATGATGTAAGTTACTTTAGAGCTCTCATTCATGATGCCTGTATGTCTTGATTATTTTTCATTTTTTTTCTGGAACGTGTAAAACTCTATAAAGGCAAGTGTAGCATGTTCGGGCAAGTTTACTTCTTAATATGTCCATGTGGTGGTTGGGCGGCATTCTTGTATTCTGGCCATGATATAAAAAAAGCTTTCTTAACCTAAGCCTCATGGTGTTTGTTCATACATTTGACAAACATTATGGCATACCTATTTTTCTCAATCTCTAGTCATTAATACTCTAAATCTAAACCACAATCTTCAAAACATTTAAGAAATTAGAGGTTCATAGTGAGACCTTAAGAGGAGTTTTTCTTTTTTTTTTTAGTTTAAATTCAATTAGCCAACATTTTGTACATCACTAGTTTCAGATTCTTTTTTTTTTTTTTAAGATTATTTTAGTGAGAGAGTGAGCGCGAGCATGAGCAGGGGGAGGGGCAGAAAGAGAGGGAGAGACAATCTCAAGCCGACTCCGCACTGAGTGCGAGCTGGATGCAGGGCTCAATTCCGCCACCCCAAGATCATGACCTGAGCCAAAATCAAGAGTCAGACACTCAACCAACTGAGCCACCCAGGCGCCCCATTAAGAGGAGTTTTTCTAAGTGCTAACTTAAGGAAAGGAATTTGGGGATTCAAGAGTAGCATAAACCTATTACTTTAGGAAATAACATGCTTAAAGGAAGCAGACTTCCTATATTGCATTTTCCCACCAATGGGCATTGTTTTGTTTTTGTTTTTGTTGTTTGTTTGTTTTTTGTCTCAGAAGTAATTGAGAAGTCATTACTAAGGTAACAAAAACACAATCTCTTCTCTTGTTTAGAAGGGACATTTCAGTGATTTCAGTCCATAATTATTTCCTTAGCTGAGGCATTTTAAAGTAAGATTAAGTAGCTGATGCCTCCTGAATACATGTATTTAATAAAATTTATTTTCATTTTTAGAAGAGAAAAACAAACTTAGAGAGTACTTGAATTTTTATCAGTTTATATAATTACTTTATCCAAGAAAATTTTATCAAGAAATAAATGTATTTTTACCTTTCAGAATATGAGTTGAATTACATATCTTTCTATTTATTTTCAATAGCTATGAAAATATATCTTCCATGTCTTAAGGTCTTGCTTCATGGGAAGGCACTAGAAAACAATAGTGCACAGTCTAATTTGGCTCTGTAACTAGCTGTGTGACCTTAGGTGCATTATTTTCTCTGCCTATCAATTTTCTCAACTACAAAATGACTTATAAATTACTTGCATTTCTTACTTTAAAAAAAGCATTTGCTACTTGTGTAATTTTTTAAAAAATTATATAGTTTTGAAAGCTAATCATAATGTATTTTTTTCTTAATTAGAAAATAAACCACAAAAACCTTGCCTTGCCATCCTTAGAGGATTGCTATAAGAATGAAATAAGATGCTATATGTACAGTAGCAGCATTGAAACCTACATAGCACCTTATAAAATGTTCATGGCAGTAGAATCTTTTGTGGGTGAGAAGCAGGATTCTTTATTTTTCTGGCAAGGTGGGAACTCTCTTTCTTACTTTTTTTTTTTTTTTTTTGCTAAAACATTATTCTTAGATCACTATTAAAGATATTTTTTGAGCTTATTGAAGCATTCTGAAATTGCCTAAAGGAACTTCCCCTACAATGCAATTTGGGCATCAAAGATTATTAGAATTGATGTAATCATTTACAGGCAATCTTCCTACCAATTATTTTCTAGCAATGGGGCGAATTCCAAGACTTTATTTCAGTAAGGCATCCTGGAGTGGCTTGGTCATCTTCATGATTTAATAACCATTGCAAGCAATTTTCAGCCTGCTTTGCAGATGTTGCTGCCAATTCATTTTTAGCCAAGCCCTTTGCTTTTCTGATTTTTCTCTTCCTATTTCTCTGAGGATTTAACCCTGTGTGGGAAGAAACCCTGACATTTACAGTACACATGCCAGACATAGCTTTGGTTCGGTTCCTGGTGTGGGATCATGATCCAATTGGACGAGACTTTGTTGGACAAAGAACCGTGACCTTCAGCAGCTTAGTGCCCGGTAGGTAGGGGCTGGCCTTTCCTCTCTATGCTGACCATTAAGTTTTCTTTGGAAGGTTTAATATATGATATGTGATATATATGATATATAAAATATGTGTTATATGCGTGTTAACATGTTTTGTGAAATGTAAAGAATTATAGTAAAGTCAAATACTTCATTTAGTTGCACCCATGGGAAAGCCAAATGTAAGTCCAAGTTAAAGGAAACTATTTTCTCTGATTTTCTCAGGCTACCGGCATGTCTATTTGGAAGGACTGACAGAAGCATCTATATTTGTCCACATAACAATCAATGAAATCTATGGAAAGGTGAGAAAGATTGTAGGGCTTAAAGCCACATGCGACAATAATATGGTCCTTATCAAAGTTATTTTTTTGACTAATCACTTAAAAGGCACATACATCTTGACAAAGTTGTTCTTTAGCAGAAAACTAGGGAGAAGTCCAGCGAGCCCCATGTGCTAAGCCTGTCAGGTCCTGTCCTGATCCATATGTGCTCCTTCCCTTGTTTTGGGGTGTGAAAAACGCTAATCTCTCAGATGGTCCTTTGTTTCACTACAAGAGTAAATATATACTTAAACATTGAATTTTATTTTAAGAAGACCTAGCCGGCTGCAGCAGGAAATGGGGCGTCTCAGATGTCTGACAGATTACCAGTACTAACCGGACTGTGATTCCAGCCAGTGATTCATTCATTTGGTGCCATTGTATTTAGCTGAAAACCTAGAACTCCACAAATGCATCTAAAACCACCCACAGGACTTTTAAGGACGTTATAAGGATTTTCTTTTAAGAAATAGACTACAAAAATGTATTCTAGTTTTCTCCTGATGCGACTCTCTTCATTACACAACTCATTTGAGGTTTACAAATCAATAGGCTGTCCTTTAGTCATGCCATGTAATTGGGGACTTGGCCCCTGGAATGAATTTCCGGGACCAGGTGTGATTTGGAGGGACTGTAAGAGTCTTGGCTAGCACCTAGGAATGTCCAGTGCTCTATATTAGAAAAGTCTGCATTGCTTGGGGTTTCTCCTGTAGAGTTATAGACATTCTCTGTGCCTTAGCTTCCTCATCTGTAAAGGTAGGGTAAAAATATTACCCATCTCATAAAAAAATGCGTTATCCTTAGAAAGCTGCCTGCCTGGCATATAGGAAATGCTCAAAAATGTTGGCTAATATTAATATTATTGTCACTACAAGCCAATTTCTAGGGAGTGGACCAGTGCATGCTGACTTAGGGGGTATAATGTTTCTCCTTAGAGCAGTCGGTATGGGAGGGGCACTAAGGATTCTAATTTCTAAGAGTAATGAAGTTTTATTCTATGACTTTGAGTGTTTAGTCCTCGGTTTCTGCCTATGCTGCTTGTTGTGATGCTTTCTCTGGCATTAAATGCACACAAATGTCAATGACTGAAAATGATTCTTGAACTTCTAGGGATCCCAGGTTAACTAAGTAGTATCTCTAGCATTTATCCTGCTTGAAGGAAACAATAACATTCAGAATTTATTTAAAACTTGAGCCAGAAAGGAATTAAAATACAAAAATGAAAGTGTTCCATAGGATTTCCGTTCTCCTAAATAGATGTCTATGTCTAAGTCACATTATATATTACTTTCAAGGTGTATTTGGGTTGGGATGCATAAACCGCAATGTGGCGGTGATGAGTTGAGTAACGAATGAACCTGTGACTAGAAATCACCGAAGGTGGAAGAAAGGGTTTATAGAAGCATATGCATTCTTGTCTTTTGTTGTTACTTGTGCCACTTTCTTGAATGAGCCCAAATTGTGTTCTGTTTTCTTCCCTTGCAGTGGAGCCCTTTAATACTCAACCCCAGTTATACTATATTGCACTTTCTAGGAGCTACAAAGGTAGTTTCTCAGCATGGTGCCTTGTTCTTGCTGACATATTTCTTTTTAAATGGTTATGGCGGCATGCTCTTTCATATCACTCCATTTCTTGCTTCCCACTTTGAAACATGCATCTGTTGCTTTAAGGTGGCTGAAGTTCATAGCAGTCTGTGAAGTGTGGAAACTCTTCCTATCACCTTGTCATCTCCGGGTAGGAAGCTTGGTTGCAAAAAGGAAAGGCTGCCTCCTCACAAAATAAGGTCAATAAGGCGTGCATGATGTTGTGCAGACATGCTGTGGGCTGCCGTTTTCTTGGTTTGAATAGCCTTCAGTGGCTGTACAAGTTTGTTTTGCGTCCATTTCTCATGGAGCTGTCATTTAAAAGGCAAGTCGTTGACACAATGGGATTTGCTTAACTCCGCGCTTCCTCCTTTTGTGTCTTCAGAACAGACAGCTCCAAGGTCTGAAGGGATTGTTCAATAAGAATCCCAGGCACGGTTCATCAGAAAACAATTCCCATTATGTTCGGAAACGATCGATTGGAGATCGGATTCTGAGACGCACAGCCAGTGCTCCGGCCAAAGGCAGAAAAAAGAGCAAAATGGGTTTCCAGGAAATGGTAGAGATAAAGGATTCTGTGTCTGAGGCTTCAAGAGATCAAGATGGTGTCCTGAGGAGGACCACGCGGAGTTTGCAAGAGCGCCCTGTCTCTTTGCCTGTTGACAAAAGTCTTCTGGGGGCCTTGTCACTGCCTATATCTGCAACAGCAAAAGACGCTGAAGGAAAAGAACACTCCCTGGGTAAGATGCTTTAAGTTTCCCTAAGAATAACTCCTTTGAAGCCATATTTTGGTCCCCGATTACCATTATGACCTGGTTGACATTTTATAGTCAAAGTAAAAATATACTAAAAAATAAATAATTTTTCATGTTAGCTTTAGACCAGATTTTAAACTTCAGGGAGAGGGGGAAGAACTATTTCCTAGTCACCTAAAGCCTTAAAATAACATCGACATTTGAAATTGATAGCGAGGGATAAGGGGGACAATCAGGTGTGAAGGTATGGAGCCCGGGGGTCTGTGAGGTGCCTTCGAGGGAGGTGAAACAGGCAAAACAGGAGCAGAGATCTTGGTTTTCCAAGTGGGTGTAATATTTACTGATTGTTCTGAGGTTAAATAGAATTATATTGGGTTTTGGTTGTTTTTTTTTTTAAATTGAATAGAGTTGTATTTCTTTCCCCAACATATAACACATTTCCATGATTAGAAATGTTTATGGAGAAAGAAGTCAAGTCAGATGTTAAAAGCAAGCCATCTTCTTCACTTGAGAAATCTTTGCTTCCTCAAGAGGTAGCTCAGGCGATGTTTTCCTATGGCCCCATTTCCCCGATCCCTGGATGTTGGCAGGGACGGAAGCATGTCCTCGGCGCCTGTCCAGTTACAGTCTCCTCAGCATACAGATCAAGCCTTACTTGTCTTTTCCCCTAATCTGAGCATAATGCTTCACTCATACCAAGAACTTGATAAAGAATAATGCCTGCTTTGCAAGGTACCAGAGAGCTCCTGAGTTGTGTTAGTGACTCTTGCCCCTGCCTTTGGTAATGGAAGTACCAAAACTCTGTCCATTTGATGTCTTCACGACAAGTGTTTTAATTAAATCAGGATCATCTCAGACAAATATAATGTGATACCTGCTTACTTTAGGAAAATTCTCCTTTTATCATACAGTCTAAATTTCAATGTTCTATTTTCTCACAAACTCCATTTTGCTTATATTGATTTTTATTATAAGATATTCTAGGGAAACAAATGAATTTTTGAATGGCTTCTTTGAAGAGAAAAAGGAAGTTTAAAAGTTTGAACACTTGCTAAGAGCAGTGTCAGAGAAGAGATGAAATATGTGCTTTTAAGTTTATTTCAAAATCCCATTTTGGGAGAAAATAAAGCTCTACTCAACAGAAAGAAATACTGGTTAATCCAGAAAGCACTATTGAGTTGATGTATATTTCCTCCCTTTAACAACTTTCTAAGTTTGTCATTCTCATTTATATTATATGAGACTTGTGGTAAATATATAACAAACAAAGCCATGCAATGATTCAAGTTATAGCATAGGAAAAAAAATAAGTGAAGAAAATACAGAATACAAAATTCCATATATAATTCTGTCCCTCTAAAAGAGCTTAAAGTAGCTGTCTCTGAGTGGTAACATCATAAGATATTTAATATTTTTCTTTATAATTTTTGGATTTATCAAACGTTTTATGATGAATTTTTCTTTAGTTAGGAAGATATTTAATAAGTTAAATAAATTCTTCTTTCTTATATATCCTGACTGAAAACATAAAAAAAAAAAACAATTAAAATAATTAGAGCAAGAATAATTGAACATTTGATATTGTCTTAGCATTATCCTAAGCATAATGGGGTACCCCAAATTCCTGTGAATTGTGTGTTTTTATAGATTTCCATACTGTGCCTGGTAACTTCCTGCCTCTTTTAGGGGAGAATGCAATATGAAATTCATGTATTAAAAACAAAAATATGGTTAAGAAAAAAAGTTAGAATTAGATATTAACAACGGCATAGAATTGGTGACCGCATCTTTATTTTTACATCTCAAAGTCAATAGATACTAGTATTTTAATACATTTGTTGCACCTTCCAATCTGCTTTAGAAACTGATTAAATTAGTTCTTTTGCCAAAGTGTTTTTTTTTTTTTAAATAATATGGTTTGCGATTTTTACTAATCCATGTGTAACTTTGAAAGCTTGTAGTATCTTGCTTACAGGTACCACAATACTTTGTTTAACAGAACTGTCTTGTTCTATTTTTATTGCCATGCTTCTGTGTAGTACAAATCTGAATAGGAAACAACTTAAGGTAATCCTCACTGTAAAAGTATGGTAACTCATTGACATTTTTTTTTTGACAATGAATATTACATCCTTAGCTGATGTAATAAATACTCAAAGGGAAGCTTCAGTGAAATTCCTATAAATATATTTTACCATTTATTCATCACACAGACACTTTGTTGCAAACCTCTGCAATCCATAACTATATCCTGTCACGATGTAACAGACTTACATTCTCCATTTGTCTGTCTGAAGACAAACATGAGTGTTTGTAGGGCCTACAAAAAGTGATACATGTTACCTAAAATGTTGTTTGTTTCATTCAGCAGAAGATAAGGATGGAAGAAGAAAAGGGAAGGCAAGTATAAAAGACCAGCATTTTCCAAATTTCAACAAAAAGTTATCCTCTTCCTCTAGCGCCCTCCTCCACAAAGAGATTGGCCAAGGGAACTCCACCATTTCTGTTGCCAACACACCAATCCCAGGAGAACAGTTGGGAGTGCCAGGTCTTAAGGGTGGGAGAACCAAATCAAATGTATCAAGTGATGGCCAGGAACAGGAGTGCCCCGGCAAATCCCTCTCCCCAAGGCAGCATTTGGCTCCTGATCCTACAGTTACCCTAACACAGGGTCCATGCGCTGTGAAAACCAAGGCAAATGGGAATGCTGGGGGCTTTGTGGAAGAAAAAAGCACGCTGTCAGGAAGCATTTTTTCTCAGAGCAATCTGGAGATTAAGAACTTGGAAGGGAATTGGGTTAAGGGCCGAGCTGCAACATCCTTTTCTTTGTCAGATGTCTCTACGCTCTGTTCTGACATACCTGCCTCACATTCTACTGCCATTCTGCAGGAGAGTGACATTTCCCATCTTATTGACAATGTCACGTTAACCAATGAGAATGAGCCGGGCAGTTCCATCTCAGCACTGATTGGCCAGTTTGAGGAGCCCCGTGATCAGGCCAACCTCACAGTTGTTTCTCAGCTCCATAGCACCAGTGTCACGTCAAGTCATCCCCCCTTGCCCACCTTGGACCGAAAGATTCCCTTCAAGCATGACTTTTCCACAGGAAAACCCAAGTCATCCTTCCTGTGCTCATCTCCTGCCCTGATTGCATTCTCAAGTCCTGAGACCTCCAAACACTCAACACATGCAGTCTGTGAAACTACCTGCACTCCTGTCCCTAGAGCCAAACCAGATGACAGCCTTCCTGGTAAGGCCAAGACAGGGGTTGTGGAAAACCACCTGCCTGGGTCCTCTAATACTTCTCACTGCTGGTTACCAAAAAGTCCCACCAATGGCAAAGAATGGGAAGTGCTGAAGAACCACAGCCCTATCACATCCACCGACTTGGCACTGGAGGATGTAATGACTGAAACCACTCTCTGTTTAAATTCTGCCGAGAGCAGTCTCGTGGAAATGGATGGAGACTCAGAAAATCTGTCCCTAACAACCTATGAATATAGAAGAGAGGATGCAAGTCACCCTGCTTCTCCTTTAAAACCACAGTATGGTCAGGATGTGGCGGAACATTTTCAAAGAGGTTTGAGAAATGGCTACTGTAAAGAGACTCTCCACCCTTCTGTCTCTGAAATATTCAACAATATTCAAGATGTCAAAAATCAAAGTATTTCTTGTCTAGCCTACCAGGGCGCTGGTTTTATGCACAACAACTGCTCAAATTCAGACGCAAAAATGAACCAGACCTGTGTGCCCCTGTCTAGTGATGAAGGCATGCATGCCCCTGCGCCCAAGCAGCCCACGCATCCTCCTCTGCCTGCTCTGAAGCTGCCCAGCCCTTGCAAATCCAAAAGTCTGGGGGACTTAACATCAGAGGACATCGCCTGCAACTTTGAAAGCAAGTACCAGTGTATTAGTAAGAGTTTTGTTACAACTGGCATTAGGGACAAGAAGGGCGTGACTGCGAAGACAAAGTCCTTAGAGCCCATAGACGCCCTGACCGAGCAGCTGCGGAAGCTTGTGTCTTTTGACCAGGAAGAGGGCTGTCAGGTGCTCTGTTCAAAGCAGGATGCTAGTCAATTCCCCAGGGCACTGGTCAGAAAGTTGTCATCCAGAAGCCAGAGCCGAGTGCGCAACATTGCCAGCCGTGCCAAGGAAAAGCAGGAAGCCAACAAGCAGAAGGGCGTCAACCCCAGCCACGTGGGCGGAGTGGTTCTGCGAAACAAACCGTCGGCGCCCCTGCCTGCGGGCACCCGGCACTCCACGGGCTCGTACATCGCCGGCTACCTGCGCAGCAGCAAGGGGGGCGGCGTGGAAGGCCGCGGCATCCCAGAGGGGGCGTGCGCCGCCTTGCGCCCCAGCTACGGCGACCCGTTTTGTTCCGATAATTCCATTTTGCAGACCGAGCCCAACAGTGAGGATAAACCAGAAATTTATTTTCTTTTGAGACTGTGAATTACATAAAGCTGCATTTTCAATGTTTACAAGGTATTCTGTAGAATTGTCAGAGTTTTCAGTAAACATGGGCTTGGCTTTGAAATGATTTTAAAATGTATTTTTAAACTTGTATTTTTGGTCTCCCTTTGACTCCATGTGTTCTTCCTGTTTCTGCGTTTGTACATATAGATCGGGGTGACATTTCCCTGGTGCGTATGATCTTTCTCCCCTGAAGTGTAAACGCTCTCAGTATGAAATATGTGCATGCATGCCTTGGTTGTGAAACTTCTCCGCAGCTTGGGTTACGATGTCCGTCTGTTGCCCCACCACACTCTCTACTCTCAGTCCTTAGATCACAGTCACAAATGTACTCAGTTTTACTAATTGTTGAGGTCATTAAGAAACTTTGCAAAGGACAAAGGGATAAATTCTTTATTTTAAAGCCATTATCATCATTCCTAGTTTTCCGTCTTCCTTGAGAAGCCCAGATGCATTTTTATAACTCAGTTAAAAGAAGATTAAAATAGTTACCCTACCTTTTAAGATTGCTCTACCCCGTGCAGAATGAGTTCAAAGGAGATTGGTAGCTGCCGGCCCCCCCCTCCCCCGCCAACACACACCCTCTCATTTTTGAGTAGGCTGTGAGGGTATGAGGATAAAGCAAACTTCTGTATATAAAGACAAAATTGTTTGTTTTACATAAATTTTGTTACATATTTTTGCTAATGGCTTTGTATGTAACAAGAACACAGTCGCCAAGCTATTTGTTGTACTTTTGAATTTTCTGATTAAATTATAGACTGCAAATCATGGCTTTCCGAATGAGGGACTTCTGTCAGACACTAACAGTAAGAGTAGCACAGATTAGAAACACCCCCAAAGCTGTCAAGCAAAAAAAAGAAAAAAAATATTTTCTCATAATAAAATCCAAGTAAATAGATAATTAGAAGAAACCTTTTCCCTTCATGGAGCCGAGTAACTATATTTTAGTACCAACATACATTATTTTCACTGTGAATCCATTTTTTTATTGCATGTTCAGATGTCCCTCTTTGCTTTTTTGTAATATTAACTGCAATGATGTTCTTCTTGGAATTCATGGAAATATAATTAAAGCAGATTTTTAAGCACTTGGTGAGTATTTTTTCCAACTGAAGTTCATACGATGACTGCTGAGTAAGGGACCCAGAGCACTCAGAACTATTTTCCTTTTCATCTCTTCGCAGAAGAAGAGATAGTTTCTACAGGGGATAGTTGTAAGCAGCAATTTATGTCTCTGAGTGTTTTCATTAGGCTTTAAAGACCATATTTGTAAGGTGACTTGAAAAGAAATCAAATGTAATGAGTTTCTTTGCATTTTGTGTTGATATTGCTAGTTTAAAAATAATTCTTCCCAAATCCTGCCCTGGGGATGGGGGCAGCCAAGATGCTGTGTTTGGCAAATCAGACCACTTGAAGGCTTGTCATATGGGGAAGAGTGGTGAGGAAAGCAATCAGACCCTGATTACCCTCAGTCCCCAACTCTGAACTTTGCCCCAATGCTGAGGATCTTCCTCTCCTTGGACAAACCCTGGGATGCTCGTTGGGGCAGGAGTGTAATGGTGAAAGGGAGAGGGACCCAATTTCATTCCCTTTCTGAACCTGAGAGACTTTTGGCTTCTTGGGGGTTCAGAACCCACAAAGTTCTATCCTTAGGTCTTGGCTTGTTTTTAAAGAGATTGACATGATGTAAAGTTGTTGAAATTCATTTGCAAAAGGATAGAATTTAGCTGCCTTGTTTGGTGGGATCAGTATTCTTTAAGAAAAAAATCCAAGAGTTTACATTTGGATGTCAACCCTATTTCAGAGTGATTTAGTAGTGACATAAATCATTGGTGCCAAGTGTAATACAAGTATTCTTCTACTGATAGGACTTAGGAAAAGAGGAGAGAGTGACTTCGTGATTACTGTTTGGAGATTGCTAATAAAGAAGAGGAAGCAGTGATGCTTACATTTTAGTACAAGCTTTCAGTGTTCGGATTGGACTCCTGATCAGGGTTTCACTTGTTTGGAGGACAGATCAGGGACTCGTCAGTCCCAAGGAAATCACACAGCAAGTGAGAGCTCAAGCATATATTAACAGGTTTTCTAATTTTTCTTTTGAGACCTAGCAGGGAGCCCGAATCTCTGCAAAGTCTGACTAGAGCAAGCCCTGTGAAGTGTCAAAGTTTCCCACTTGACTCCTTTCTTAGAGGCTAGATAGATAGACTGTTCCAAGGCTGAGCAGCCACAGGTGGCTGGGAGAGTTGCTTGCAACAGTAGCAATATCCACAGACGGTGGAAGTAAAGCTTCTTAATATTTATATTAAACCACCTTAAAACCCTTTAGTGGATCCCCGTGATGTATGAAATAAGGTTCCATAGCCTTGCATATAAGGTCTTCTTTGATTTGGTGCCCTTGTCTGTTTTGGTCTCCTCTGCCTTAGAATGCCCTTTCCTCCTTTGCTTACTACATTTTCCAAGATGTATCCTGGAGGATCCTTTATTCTAGAGAGCCTTTTCTGATTGTCATCTCCTTTTCCCTAGTTATACCCAACCCATTAGGAATTACCCAAATTTGCCAGGGGGAGGGGGGCTTCGATTCCATTCAATGTATCAATCTGTTCACATGTCTGTCTCTTCCACTAGACTTAGACTTCTCTGAGGACAGGGGTTGTACCTTGTGCCTTTTTCCTAGCTCCAGGCCTGTACCTATTTGCATTGGGTAAGTATTTGATAAATTGGTGAATAAGAGAACTTGAGGAAAGTGTGAAAGAAACCATGTATCTAACATCCGTTGTGTGCATGGGAGGAGGAAGAGGTACAGAATCTTGTTCCAAGTCATTTGAATGGGGATGGCTAAGTTTATCTTTGTTTTCCTTTAATTTTCTTATCTCCTTGTTTCCGTCCAGCCCTTCCTTCTTTTTCTCTCCCTTTTATTGTAGTATCTATTTGGTCATTTACCATGAGTAAGAGTAGCTGATTTTTTGGGAAAGTATTATGCAACTTAAAAATACTTATAGGTGGCACATCTCATTTGGTCCTTACAGGAGTTTCACAAAGACATGAGGTTATCTCCATTTTATAGATTCCGAAAATGAATCTCAGTGAACATGTGATTTGCCCAAGGTCATGCCTTGGCTAGGAAATAGCCAAGCAAGGTTAATCCAACTCCTACATTGGTCCTCTTTCTCCTACCCACCATTGCTTTTCCTGAAGCCTTTAATAAACATTTAGTGACACCTACTCTGGGCTAGACCTTCATCTGGGTGCTAGCATTCCAGCAATAGGGATTTGTCTCTAGGGAGCCACAAGCTGATAGAGATGCTGAGACGTAATATATTGGTTTTGTTCCAAATGTCCAAACACTTAGAAACTTACTACATATGGTAGTTGAAAATATAAGGAAAGAATTATAAGGTTATGTTGCTGTACATATGATATCCATGAATACCCCACTTTAAAAAATTAATAAGTTTTATTTTTTAAGCAGTTTTAAATTCACAGCAAAATTGAGCAGGAGGTACAGAGATTTCCCATATACCCTTCCCTCATACACACAACTTCCTCCACTATTTACATCACCCACTACAGTGGGTACATTTATTATACTTTATAACCCACATTGACACATCATTATCCCTCATAGTTTGCATTAGAGTTCACTCTTGGTATTGCACATTCTGTGGGTTTTGATGAATGTATACCAAGTATCCACCATTGTAGTATATAGAATAGTTTCAATGCCCTAAAAATCCTTTGTGTTCCGCCTATTCATTCCTCCCCCACAAACCCTGGAAACCACTGTCTCTTCACTGTCTCCATTAGTTTTACCTTTTTTATAATGTCATATACTTGGACTCACATAGCGTGTTCATACTGGCTTCTTTCACTTAGTAATATGCATTTAAATTTCTTTCATGTCTTTTCGGGGTGTGATAGCTCTTTTTAGTGCTGAATAATATTCCATTGTCTGGATGCACCATAGTTTATTGATTTACCTACTAAAGGACATCTTGGTTGTTACCAAGTTTCAGCAATCATGAATAAATTTGCTATAAATATCCATGTGCAGGGTTTTTTTTTTTTTAAGATTTATTTATTTTAGGGGTGCCTGGGTGGCTCAGTCGTTAAGCGTCTGCCTTCAGCTCAGGTCATGATCCCAGTGTCCTGGGATCGAGCCCCGCATCGGGCTCCCTGCTCTGCGGGAAGCCTGCTTCTCCCTCTCCCCTCCGCCTGCTTGTGTTCCCTCTCTCACTCTGTCTCTCTCTGTCAAATAAATAAATAAAATCTTTAAAAAAAAAAAAGATTTATTTATTTTAGAGAGAGAGAAAGAGTGGGCACATGAGCAGGGGTGGGGGGTGGAGGGAAAGGGAGAGTAGCAGACTCTCCACTGAGTGCAGCGCCCGACAAGGGGCTGGATCTCACCACCCTGAGATCATGACCTGAGCTGAAACCAAGAGTTGGATGCTTAACCAACTGAGCCACCCAGGCGCCCCTGTGTGCAGGTTTTTGTACAGACATAAGTTTTCAGTTCATTTTGGTAAATACCAAGGAGCATGATTACTAGATCCTATGGTGTAAGAGTATGTTTAGTTTTGTAAGAAACTTCCCAATTGTCTTCCAAAGTGGCTGTACTACTTTATATTCCCGCTAGCAATGAAGAAGGGTTCTTATTCCTCCACATCCTTGCAACTATTATTATTTTCCTTCAGTATTGAGTTGGTTGTTCTGGGTCTTTGGATTTTCATATAAGCTTTAGAATCAGTATGTCAATGTCCACCAAATAACTTTCTGGGATTTTGATTGGGATTATGTTGAATCTATAGATCAAGTTGGGAAGAGCTGACATGTTGGCAATATTGAATCTTTCCATGAACATGCAATATCTCTCCATTTATTTCATCCTCTTTAGATACCTTTCATCAGAGTTTTATAGTTTTTCTCATATAGATCTTCTACATATTTTGTTAGGTTTATACCTAAGTTTTTCATTTTTGGGGGGGTGCTAATATAAATGGTAGTATATTTTTAATGCCAAGTTCCATATGTTCATTCCTGGTGGAAGGAAAGCAGTTAACTTCTGTATATTAACCTTGTATCCTGCAACCTGGCTGTAATCCCTTATTAGTTCCTAGAGGCTTCTCCCCTACCCCAATTCTTTCAGATTTTCTAACATAGACAATCATGTCATAAAACAAAGAGTTTTATTTCTTCGTTTCCTATCTGAACACTTTTTATATTGTTTCCCTTTCTTGTCTTATTTCAATAGCTGGGACTTCCAATACAATATTGAAAAGCAGTGGTAAGAGTGGACACCCTTTCCTTATTCCTCGTCTTAGCAGGAGAGTTTTGATTTTTTTCACCATTGTGATGTTAGCTGTTGGTTTTTTGTAAGTGTTCTTTATCAAGTTGAAGATGTTCCCCAATATAGGGAACTATATATATATATATATATATTCCTAGTTTTCTGAGAGTTTTTTTTTTTTTTTATCATGAATTGGTGCTGGATTTGGTCAAATGCTCTTCCTGCATCTGTTAATATGACCATGCGATTTTCTTTAGCTTGTTGATAAGATGGATTACATTGATTGATTTTTGAATGTTGAACCAGCTTTGCATACCTGGCATACATCCTACTTGATTATAGTGTATAATTCTTCCCATACATTGTTGGATTCTATTTGCTAATATTTTGTCAAGGATTTTTACATCAATGTTCATGACAGATGTTAAGTGAGATATTAGTCTATCGTTTTTGAATGTCTTGTCTGGTTTTGGTATTGGGGTAATAGTGGCCTCATAGAATGAGTTAGGAAGTATTCCCTCTGCTTCTATCTTCTGGAAGAGATTGTAGAGAATTGGTAAAATTTCCTTCTTAAATGTTAGAATTCACTGGCGAACCCGTCTGGGCCTGGTGCTTTCTGTTTTGGAAGGTTATTAATTATTGGTTCAATTTCTTTTTTTTTTTTTAAGATTTTTATTGATTTATTTGAGAGAGAGAGAGAGAGAATGTGAGGGGAGAGGGGCAGAGGGAGAAGGAGAAGCAGAATCCCTGCTGAGCAGAGAGTCTGACATAGGGCTCGAGCCCAGGATCCCAGAACCCCAGGATCATGACCTGAGCCAAAGGAAACCGCTTAACTGACTGAGCCACACAGGCGCCCCTATTGGTTCAATTTCTTTAATGAATATAGATTTCTTCTTTGATTTCTAGGTTACTTAGAAGTGTGGTGTTTAATTTTCAAGGACTGGGGATTTTCCAACTGCTGATTTCTAGTTTAATTCCATTGTGGTTTTTAGAGCAGATATTATATGATATTTATTCTTTAAAATTTATTAAGATGTATTTTATGGTTCAGAATGGTGTCTGTCTTGATGAATTTTCATGTGAGCCTTGAGCAGAAAGTGTAATCTCTTGTTTTTGGATGAGGTAATCAGTAAACGTCACTTATATCCAGTTGATTCATGGTGTTGTTGAACTCGAAGATGTCTTTATTGATTTTCTGCCTATTGGATCTGTCCATTACTGATAGGGAAGTATTAAAGTCTCTAACTATAATAGCGCATTCATCTCTTTCATTTTTTTCCTCATGTATTTTGATGCTCTGCTGTTAGGTGAAAACACACTAAGGATTATTACATCTTCTTGGGGTACTGACTCCTTTATTATTATGTAATGTCCATTTTTATCCCTGATAACTTTTCTTGCTTTGAATCTGCTCTATCTGAAAGTAATATAGCTATTCCTGCTTTTTAAAAAATTAGTGTTAGCATGGTATATCTTTCTCTTTTCCTTTACTTAGATCTATATGTGTTTTTATATTTATAGTGGATTTTCTTATAGACAACATATAGGTGGGTCTTTTTTTGGATCCACTATGACAATATCTTTTAATTGATTCACTTAGATCATTGACATTTAAAGTAATTATTGATATAGTTGCATTAATATCTACCATGTTTGTTACTGTTTTCTATTTGTTGCCCTTCTATTTTGTTCCTATTTTTGTCTTCCACACTTTTTTTTTGCCTTTTGTGGTTTTAGTTTTAGCATTTTATATGATTCCATTTTCTCTTTTTTACTTCTTTTAGTAGCTTCCCTAGAGTTAGCAATATACATTTACACCTAATTCACTTTCAGGTAACACTATATTTCACAGGTAGTGTGAGTACTTTATAATAGCAAAATAATTCTAATTCCTCCCTGTCCCTGGTATCATTGTTGTCATTCATTCCACTTATAGATAAGCATACATAAGCACATATACATACATATATATATATATTTACATATACACACACATATACACATAAGCATACATAATTGAAAACATTGTTGCTATTATTATTTTGAACAAACTTAATTGTTACATGAACTAAGAATAAGAAAAGTAAGTTTTTACTTTCTCTTCACTTATTCTCTGATACTCTCCTTTTCTTTATGTAGATTTGAGTTTCTGACCTATATAATTTTTGTTTGTCTGAGAAAGTCTTTATTTCTTCACTTTTGAAGGATAATTTATAGGGCACAGAATTCTAGTTTGATAGGTTTTCTCACTTAACACTTTAAATATTTCATTCTACTCTCTTTTTGCTTGTATGGCTTCTGGGGAGACATTGGATGTAGTTCTTATATTTATTCCTTTATAAGTAAGGTGTTTTTCCCCCCTCTGGCTTATTTCAAGATTTTTCCTTTATATTTGATTTTCTGCAGTTTGAAAGCAAAGGTATAGGTGTTTGTTTGTTTGACATTTATCCTGCTTGGTGTCCTCTGTGCTTCCTGAATCTGTGGTGTCTGACATTTAATGGGAAATTCTGTCATCATTGTTTCAAATGTTTCTTTTGTTCTTTTCTCTCTTTCTTTTCCTTCTAATATTTTCATTATGTGTATATTACACCTTTTATAGTTGTCATACAGTTTTTGGATATTCTGTGCTCTTTTTTTGTTTTTGGTTTTCAATCTTTGTTCTCTTTTCAGTTTGTGAAGTTTCTGTTGTCACATTTTCAAGCTCCAAAGATGGGCTTCAGTGAGCCCATCAAAGGTGTTTCTTGATCTCCAGGATTTCTCTTTGATTCTTTCTTAGAATTTCCATCTCTCTCCTTATATGTTCTTACTCTGTTTTTGAATGTTGCCTACTTTTCCCATTAAAGCTGTTAGCATATTAATTACATTTTTTTTTTCAAATTCCTCTTCCAATAATTCCAACATTCCTGTCATATCTGACTCTGGTTCTGATGCTTGTTTATGTCTCTTCAGACAGTATTTTTTTGCCTTTTAGTATACCTTGTAATTTTTGGTTGAAAGGTGAACATGATGTACTGGGTAGCAATAGGTCTTTAGTCATATGATGGTAGTGTGTGGGTGGGTGGTGGAATCATTCTATAGTCCTATGATTAGGTCTCTGGCTTTTGATAAGTCTTGCCCCTGGGCGGTGAACTTCACCAGTACTTCTCAGTATTTCTCCTCCCCTCCCTTAGGTGGGACAGGATGGTTAGGTGGGGCTGGAGTTGAGTATTTCCCTTCCCCCTGGTTGGTTATGCTCTAATAAAACCCAGCAGGTTAAGTTCAGGTAAAATAGTTTCTCCTAAGGACAGCCTTGTTAAGAAGAACAGAACCCTCTGGAATATTACAACATGGTTTCTTTCCCCTTCCATAGTTGGAATCTTGAGGGGGTTTTTCTCCAATATTCCTGGTAGAGCTCTTGGAGGTAAGACTCCCAGAAGTGTGGGACCCTTCTATGACTGGGTCCCCCTGGAGATTTTAACTGTCAGATCTGTCCACATTGAACCTGCAGCAGTTCATCAAGTACAGCTCAGGTTTTCCTACCCTGGTACCCATTCCCATGGAGGAGGTGTCTGCTAATGGGTTTCTGTTCTGCTAAGTTGTGATTTTCTGTGTTCACCTGTGTGTTCCTCCAATTTTGGGGGCAGTTTGCTCTGTGACCTCGCTTCTCTGCCAGATCTAAGAAGAGTTGTGGATTTTTCAGTTTGTTTAACTTTTTACTTGCTGTTGGGATGCAGCAGGTGACTTTTAAGCTCTTTACATGTTGGACTGGAAACTGAGAGTCCTGAATTGCTCACTTTTTTCTAAAAATGAAAATATTTGACATCCTTAGCTCAGGATCACAGAAAAATTACCTATGATGAAATCTAACACACTAACATTTTGTTGGGGGGCGTACATTCTCAGAGAAGAAAGAATGAGGTTAAAAGGGAATTGAGGCAGCAAAGGAAGGAGAGAAATTCAAAGAATGAGTTACTAGAAGGTCACAGCTTCACGACACAATCAACCAGATGCTTAGATTTGCAGGATGTCTCCAGAGAAGCCCTATGGAAAGACTGCATCTCAGAGGAGTCCCTTGAAGAGAAGGAAGGGTGGGAAATAAATCTCCTGATGTCCTTTCCATCTACTTTTTTTCTGTGGTGAAGTCTACCCTACAAAGCATGAACTTCTTGTGTGTCCAAGTTGTGTTATGCAGCCACTGGGGCAGCCAGAGCCTCTGGCCTGCAGTGCAGGAGTCTCTCCATGTCAGTTCAGGCTACATAATGGGATCCTCAGTGTATGATGGCAACAACAGTGGCTGGAACTTAACCACTCTAGGAATATCTTGAATAGCTGGAAGCATTGCAAATGGTTGATGCCTGTGCAGGGATGAGTGGATCTAGGGTGATACGTAAATTGTGTTTCTTACACTACATCCCTTGCACCAGTCAGATTTACTTGAATCCTGTTATAATATCCCAGACCTTGTGTGAGGATGAAATGTTTTCTTTTCTCTACTTCCTTAAGATGAGTGGTGAGATGCAAGGCCAGTCCTTCTAAGTAGTAGTCACTTTCAGTCCCTTAAACTTAAGATTCAGAGGGGATTAGCAAACCAAACTCTAGTCCTCACTGCTGCAGTTGGACCCAGGGTCATAGCTGATAGTCATCAGCTCCCTCACTTGTCAACCATTCTAGTTTCTCTCACCTTCAGTTAGCATTTCAGCTGCCATCTGTTACTTGCCTGATAGATTGAACCCTTGGTTGTTTTCCTTTGATCAGGCAATAGTTGCTCTGAGTGTCCATTTACAACTGTCATTGGGCACAGAATCACCAAGAGAGTGAGTCTCAGTGAGTCCTATCGTCCAGATGTACTCGTCTTTGCCCCATTTTGTAACAACAACCCTAGCTTCTCGTAATAGTCAAGGTCAATTAAACCAGTCTGTACAATAGTTCTTTTTTTAAAAAATTTTTTTATTGTTATGTTAATCAGCATACATCATTAGTTTTTGATGTAGTGTTCCATGATTCATTGTTTGTGAGTACAGTAATTCTTTTCTTGCTTGTCCACTAGCATGAGGAGTTCCAAGTGGTTTAATTCCAGTTCAGTGAAATATTTAAGTGTTTTCTAGGAAGCAATGCTCCCCTGGGAATCAGGATCTCTAATCCAGCAGATATAAGGTTGTAGGGATGAAAAAACAAAAAAAAAACCCCAAAACACAAATTCTGCAACTGGGTCATTGAGAAAGATAGTGAGATGGGCTGACCCTAGTTCTACCCCTTGGTTCCTGGAGCCCTTCCTTTAGATCTATGTCTAGGATCTGAGACGGCCACCATGTCCACTTTGTTCATTAGCCCACTGCAAGCAGTGGATTGACCAAGGAGAAAAGCTCACTAACACCCAGAAAATAGGTCATCCTATTTACCTCATTGTTGGGAGCCTCCTTGTAGTTATGCTTATTCTTTCAGAGTCATTCTTAACAGAGACTGTGTTGTTGCAGTGATCCATTTCTGTAGAATCCCAGTAGAGCATACCAAACTGTTTTTCAGTTGGATTCAAGGTCTTTCTTTCTCCTCAGTTGGTTGTAGGGAATTTCCCATGAGGCCACAGGTGTGAGCTGAGGAAGTGGCACCAATGCAACAGAGGTGATATGGTCTAGCCCAACAAGTCATGTCTTTTGTCTTCCAGACTATTTGAGTCTTTTCCTAAATCTGCTATTTCCTTTATACAGTAGTTTGTTTCTATGCCTCTCAACCTTTTTGGGGGGAGTTTCTGTTAACACCAAGCTCATGATGGACAGCTCCCAATTGTACAGTTACTTGGTGTACCACAGTCAGGCTCTCAGGCTTTATTTCAAAGGGTATGTCCCTTCATGTTCCAGATCACTGGACCCCTAAAAATTTCACTGATGTTGCAGGCCCTTAATCAATAAGGACTTACTGCCTACTCTGTGACATATGTGTTTCATTAGGGCATTCAAGTTACTTGACCCGTTCTCCTTATTAGGTCCAATTAGTAAAATGTCAGTCTATTTGAAGGCTAGGGTGATGCTCTGTGGAATATCCAGATGATTGAGATCACTACAGAATAGACCACAACAGGAGGAAAATTAACACAGACCTAGAGCAAGACAATGAAGACTTATTACTCTCCTTGCAATGTAAAGATGAGCTGCTTTTGATCCTGTCTCTTGATGAGAATCAAGAATAAAGCATTCAAAATAATAGCTACAAATGAAGTGCCAGAGGCTGAATTGATTTGCTCCAATAAAATTCATATCTAGCACAGAAACTGTAATTGGGGCTACCACTTTAAGTTTATAGTACTCCACTGGCATCCACCATGATCCGTATGATTTTTTTCTTTCAGAGGCCAGATAGGTGAAATAACTAGATAGGAGAATAACTATCCCTGAATCTCTCTGTTGGTAATTAGTTCTGTGGTTCCTCCTGGGAGATGATATTGCTTCTGATTTACTATGTTGGCCAGATGGGAGGATGTATTGCACCTTAACTCACAGGTCAGGAAACCAAGGTCCAACTTCTAAGTGTAACTAGTCCTATTAGGCATTCAGAGACTTGAGAAATGCAGTGGTGCATCCCTGGACCTGCTGGATTCATAGTGAGATGGCCTTGAGCTCAAATACCATTTACACCCTGGAATCTATAAGGCGGCATATTGGAGGATGATGGTGGTGATGTGGATTCCCTGATATCAGTGGCAGCTCTGACTTCTTTTTAACTATCCTCAAGAAGTCTGGGCATTCCTTTTTCTTCATTGTACAGTTACTCTGGCAAAGTTGAGGAAAGGCTAGAGAAATATTTACCATGCTTGTGGTGGCATTGTGGGGACCTAGCTTTCCCTCCAATGGGCTCTTGCTCTGTGAACCGACTTAGATGTAATAGCTGGAAATTGCAACTGTCCATCACAGTGTCTAACATTAGCCTTACGTTCATCAGTTTTCAATTCTTTTTTTTCTTAAAGATTTTGTTTATTTGTCAGAGAGAGAGAGAGAGAGCACAAGCAGGGGGAGCGGCAGGCAGAGGGAGAAGCAGGCTCCCCACCGAGCAGGGAGCCCGATGCAGGGCTCGATCCCAGGACCCTGGGATCATGACCTGAGCTGAAGGCAGATGCTTAACCAACTGAGCCATCCAGGCGTCCCAACAGTTTTCCAGTTCTTTCTGGTTGTATACATGAAGCAAAACCCGAGTGCAATGGTTTATAAACTTTAGCACGCATCCCAATCACCTAAAGGGCTATCTAAAATATAGATTGTTGGGCCACATCCCCAGAATTTCTTCATTGGTAGATCTGGAGTGGGGCTTGAGAATTTTCATTTCAAATAGGTTCCTGGGTGATGCTAAACTGCTTAATCTGTAATCCTACACTACACTACATGAAGTGGTGTCTTACACATCAACAATTGTTGCTCTAGATGGTTGTCTATTTGCCTTTGGAAAAACCATAATCAATTAGCTGTAATTATAGTTTACTTTGCCAAGGCACCTTGATTGCCATTCTGGCCATACTGCTCATTATGGTAATTATATCTACCTGACCTCTGCTTTTCCAGAATCCCAGCATCCATACTGATATTAAGAAACCCTGTAACTATGCCAGGATTTTACACTGTCAACACTGCCCTGAAGAAGGTGGCCAATGGTGGGCTTCTCAGTGATGTTGGCACCCCCAATCACTGGTGCATTTCTTAGTGAAGGGAGTGTCCCCTGGGCCCTCTTGGAGAATGTACTCAAGTAGTGGGTTTTCATGCCTTATTCTAAAATTCTCCTTTTCCTGAGACTTCTGAGTCCTTCCTCATTACTCTCTCAAGTAAGTTCCAACAATTCCACCTCCACTTAGCCATTGTGAATCCCGGCTTTCAGGTGTCATCCCAGCTAACTGTTAGGACTGGTAGACATTACATTTTATTAGGACATAATTAAGACTTGCTAGACATTAAATTCCAAGTTATGAGTGAGTTGTCCATTTCAACATATTCTCTCCTGTTCAGTCTTATATTCACTCCCCTGGTCTAACACCCTCAAGTTCTACCCACATGGATGTTTCTCTGGTTTTGCTTGATGTATTCATGATCTGGTCTTACCACCTGCCTCAGAGCTGTCTATAACTTCCTTTTTTTTTTTTTTTAAAGATTTTATTTATTTATTTGAGAGAGAGAGAGAGAGAGAGCATGAGAGGGGGGAGGATGAAAGGGAGAAGCAGACTCCCCACTGAGCAGGGAGTCTGATGCGGGACTCAATCCTGGGACTCCAAGATCGTGACCTGAGCCAAAGGCAGTTGCTTAACCAACTGAACCACCCAGGCGCCCCATCTATAACTTTCAAAGAATGCCTTCAAATGACAATGAGCTGAACCTATCAAGGATTTCAATGCCATCATAAGTAGTCACCCACTGCAAAAGTTCTGTAATTATCCCACCCCCATATCGGTCAGTTGCAGTGGCAACTTGATAGCCCAAAGCTCACCATAAACCTCCACTGTATCCTAGTCAACCACAAGTGAGAACTTCAGCAATTCTGATGCCGTAGTATGCCAGCCATTATTACTAACCCACTTTGGGTTCCAGTTGTCTCAGGCTGGTTTTCTCAAAGAAGACAGTCTGAAAGGATAGTTTTGTGCCAATGTTTTGTTGAGATACAGTCCCAGGGAAGCGAGAGTAAGAGGAAAAGGAAAGAGCGGCAAGGAAGGAGGGTGAGAAACCACGAGAAGTATTGCCAAGCTGGCCATGGCTTCAGAACAAACATAGCTGGGTGCCCAGTCTTGCAGACAGGCCAAATAAAATGACTGCATTTCAGAACAGTCCATTTGGGGAAGGAATGACAGACAAATATTTCTGACTCCTTTCTATCTCTTGCCTTTCACTGCTCAAATCTTCTTCCTTAGGGTATTAACTTTCCCACCTTCCCAGGCTGTGTTACCCAGCCTTTCCCAGCCACCCTGAGGAAGACAGGTACCTTCTGGCAAGTGTTCAGACATGGTGACCTCTCCTTGTTGGAGCTGCATGGAAACTCTACAGTCAGTGGTGGTGGCAGGGGCCATAGCAGTCAGGTGTGATCCATTGCTGGGCTGTTCTGGCTGGGAAGTGAGGGAGGCAACTGCAGCAGGGCTAGGCAGGGACGGTGCATAAATTAGGTTCAGCTCGGCCAGTTAGCGTATTTGTCAGGCCATTGAAACACAGATCAAAGGCCTATTGAGAAGCAGTTTCAATACTGAGGCCTAGAAATTAAATACATACATATATATATATTTAGCCAAATTCCTTAACCTTATGAAGTTTACAGAATATTTTAGAAAGCATACATATAAATAGATATTAACATAATATGCTAAATGCAGTGATAAATACAAACATGGGGTAAGGGGGCACAGAAAGGGGCAATTAGCTCAGTAGCTCAGTTGGGGCCTGGCTAGGGACAATTTCTTGGAGGCAGGACCAGCTTCATGGGTGTGCAACCAGTAGCTCAGGGCCCCACTCTCAGAAGTGCCCATGATGGGGGTAGTACTTTATGGCCCCCTTCTGAAATCCTTAATAGTTTTAAAGTGAAGTCCACTGGGACAATGAAGCATATGCTCAGGGACTTAGAGCCTCAGCTCAGTGCAGTCCCACCTTCCGCTGCTCCCCTGTCTCCTCGGGAGAGGTTCTTAGCAGCCCATTCCCAGCCTGCTGAAGCCATGAGGCAGCGTCAAACTGGGCAGGGGGAGGCCTGAATATTGCTATTACCCTTCATCCCCAGCAGACACCAGGGCACAGGAGCAAGGAGGTTCAAGGTCAGGTTTGGGCCCTGCAGTGTCTTGGGGTGGGGCAAGGTGGCAGTTGTCCCCACCCTGCTCTTGCAGTGCCACAAGCATGTTTAGCAACTTGGTGGGGCCTCTCTCCCACCCTCAACTGAGGTACCAAGGGTGTCCCCGTGTAGAGGCTACAATCCCTTCAGTTGGGGTGGCCAGGTGTGTGATGGGGAGGTCGACTCCACCCACATTCTCATCTGGCACTGGGCCCAGAAAATTATTGATCAGCCCTGCCTGAGGGTGATCATGCTGGAACTGACTCTTGAAGGATAAATAGGAATGTTCTTGGTGAAAAGGGGAGGAGAAGGAGCTGAAAGGATCTCCTAGGAGGAGGGAGACACATGAACATATGGAAGCATAAAATTACACCATCTATGCAGAAAATGCTTGTGTGCGTGCGTGTCTTGAACAACTCAGTGGATGGTGACTCCATTCCCTTAGATGGGGAAGAGAAGGTATGGGTAGATCAGGGGAGAGTTCCCTCCTGGTCATGATAATTTGGGATTTCTGTTAGACACTGATTTGGAGATGGCAAGTTGGCAGATTCTGTAGTGTCAGGCAGAGGACAGGGCTGGAAATAGTTTTGGGAATCTCTGGCATTAGTGGCTTAAAGCTGTGGGATCAGGTGAGGTTGCTCAGGAGGAGGATGTAGATACAACAGAGAAGGGGATCCAGGACACCCTCATTTTAGATGATGAGCAAAAGAGGAGGATCCAGAAAAGGAGACGAGGGGCATCCAGTACAGAAAGAAGAAACTACCCAAGTATCATGGAAGAAAAAGTAAGAGTGTTTTAAGAAGGAGGTCTGCACGTAGTTTGAAAAGTTATAAGTAAATATCGGAAGGTCAAGATATTTCATAGAAAAATGTAGATTTTCCAGCCTCTCTTGAATAATCAGCAGGTCTGACAACACTTGGCCCACATTCTGCATGGTAAAAACCAGTTGTAGGCACACAGAACATGGTGCCCAGCAGTTGACATGCACTCTCTAGCTTCCCATTCTTCCCCCACCCCCACTCCCTGTTCTTTCTGATGATTAGGGTTTGTCAGTCCTCATTTATCATCATGTTTACATTGTTAGATATCCCGCAGGACAGAACTATTTCTTTGCCCATGTCTCTCCATCAAAGCCAGGAAAACAAAAGATAGCCCAAAAGTGCTGTGTGTTTAAAAGCAAAATTGGAGAGAGCATATTTCGTTGTTGAAGTAATGAATAGAATATGTGTTCAATAAGGAAGCAAAGCCTCTTCAAAAGAAACAGTTCTGCCTGTTTTACTTGATTATAATCCATGACCTCTTTGGCTTCTGTAGGCTTTTGAGGTGACCCTCCTCTAAATTCATTTGCAAATTTTCCCAGAACAAATATTAGTCAAATGTTTTCATCATATGATTTTTCCTATTCAATTAACCTTAGTGAGTCGGACTGTTGGTGTCCATATCTTCTGAACACAGAATATATGAAGTGATTGAGGATGTTTTTCAAATCTAAATTCATGCGTAGGAGAATCTGTCCGCTGTCCACCACTGACTCTCCTCCCGGATGCCAATTTGGAGCCAAGCGGTACCTGTGACAAAGCCTGATGTCACCAGTTCAAATTCTACTTGAACGACCATTTTCAAATCATTCCATGTGCAGGAGACCATCCTGGGGACTAGCCAGTGTCTGTATGACATGAGTAGGTCACTCTGGTCCCTTGAGAGCCTTGCCACTAGGGGAGCTACAACCAACCTCATTAACAGGGAGGGTGTGGGCTCTGCATCCTGAGGTCTGAGCCTTCTCACCGCCCCTTCCCTACTACCTTCAACTCCTCACCTTGCTGCCCATGCCCTAGTCCCTCACCTCCTGGTGACAGGAAGGTCCTATTTCTGGATACTGATTGTTAAGACATAAGAGTTTTATAATTAGAAACTTCATCTCCCAGGAGAAGGGGAAATTAGTCTGTTTAGTCAAGTCTTTTCTTGAAAATTAAAAGCAGTGCAATTGTGTGGTTAACAGCTTTACCTCTCGGTCGAACTGCTTACAGTCAAATCCCATTTTTGCATTTACTTTTTACCATGATCTGTAAAAAGGAAATAACAGTATGTCCACCACCGATGTTGTGAGGATTATGTGAATTAACATGTAAAGTTGTTAAGAGTGGTTGGCATATACTAAACGGTCAAATTTTGGCTGCTATACTGTATCATTATTTTATGGCATAATATTACATATTCTTTTCATTTTGTTGTTGTATAACCACTGGACTGATCAGTTTCTTTCTCTTTGGAGTACAATTCCAATTTTTTCACAGAACTTTCTAACTTATGCACAGTTCCCTATATCCACCCTTTCCTACTTACAGAGATAGAAATTTCTATTTATAATTTATAGACACACGCATACTTATTAGAAAAAAAGAGAATATCTATGTTCACCGATAGAGATGTACATATGTACATCTGTGGCACAGTTATCAGAGACAGGAAGTTAATATTCACATAATACTATTAACTAATCTAAAGTCTTTATTCAAATTTTATCAATTGTCCCATTAATGACCCCTTTTCTGGATCAGATTCCAACCCAGGATCCCACATTGCATTTAGTTGACATGCCATCTTGGTCTCCCCCAGTCTGTGGAGCTTCCTTAGACTTTGTCGGTCTTCCGGTGAGCGTGGGGCAATCTCTTCCACTGTTAAAGGAGTCTCATCAGACCTTAGGAGCTCAGTGTCCCCAGCTCTATCAGGGTCTTCCCACATAACCCCATGCTAGCTTACAGGATCCCATTCTTTCCCAACCAATGCCCTCACTTTAGCAGTCGATACTCTGTAAGTCTGGGAATCCTACCTGTGTTCTAATTCAGTTAATCACAGGATGAGATTCTGCTTTTGATTTTCAGCAATTTCACTGCTGCAGCTACAAGAAATAAGCATCCTTCAGGGCACATATAGAAGCTTTCAGGTCACTTATGTGGTGCCTGAGCTGGGAATGCGAATCCATGAGTTCGCATCCTCCTTTTCCCCACTGCTTTGTGTAGCAGCATCAGGAGCAGCCTGCCAACCTCCTTATATTTGCTTGATTTCTAAAAGTGTTTGGAAGTATCATATATACCTATCATCCAGCTACTTCTTATAAATGGTTGATTAGGAATATCCAATGCAAATATTTTATATCTCTATTACCAAGTCGTGCCATGGACTATCAGTGCTCTCTTTACTACTGGATACAGAGTCATTAGTATTTTTAAATCTAGTCAGATTGGGGAATCAATTCCAGACAATCCAGAATAAAGTCAGAAAACTCATCCTTAAAATTCTGTTCCTCTAAAACCATTCTCAGTACTAAAATATCTGTATTAATCAGGGTTCTCCAGAGAAACAGAACCAATAGAGCATGTGTGTGTGTGTGTGTGTGTGTGTAATTGGCTCATGTAGTTAAGGAGGCTGAGAACTCCAGGCCTAGGAGAGCCAATGGTATAGTTCCAGTCTAAGTCTGAGCCCAAAGGCAGGAGATGGCTGATGTCCCAGCTTGAAGACAGTAGGGCAGAGAGAAAAAATTCTTTCTCATTCAGCCTGTTTATTCTACTCAGGCCTTCAACAGATTAGATAAGGCCCACTCATATTGGGGAGGATAATTTGGTTTACTCAGTCTACTAATTCAAATATTAATTTCATCCAGAAACACACTCACAAATACATCCAAAATAATGTTTAGCCAAATATCTGGACACCTCATTACTCATAAAATTAATTATTACACCTTCTCAGCACATTAAATCAGGAGGCACATGATGCCATTTTGTCTCATTACTGGTGATATTAACTTGGATCACTTGGATAAGGCAGAGTGGTCCAAATTCCTCCACTATGACATTGCTATTTTCCCCTTTATATTTGATAACGATCTTGTGGGGAGTTATTTGAGACTATGTAAATATTTTGTTTTTTATCACCCTTATCACCTGCTAATTTTAGCATCCATTCATTATTCTTGACTGAGATAATTATTACTATAATGTCACCAATTGATTTATTCCCACTATTCCTTCTACATTTATTAATTGGAATTCTCTCCCATTTATTTCTTTACTCAATTATATAATATGGACTCACAAATAGATATATATTCTGGGTTAGAATCCATTACTCTCATTATTAATTTGTTTCTCAACTTGTCTTAGATGTGGGTATTAGGAGCATCTTCCTAAATCATATTTAAATAGCTTTTCTCTATGAATTCTCATGTTCAGTTATGTAAGATTAGCATACATTAAGTTTCTCTATGATTATAGCATTATGGATTTCTTTGCATAGAAATCTCTTAAGAACTTTTTACTCTTAAAAACATATGATTAAAGTGGAGCCTGGGTGGCTCAGCAGTTAAGCGTGTGCCTTCAGCTCGGGTCATGATCCCAGGGTCCTGGGATCGAGCCCCGCATCCGGCTCCCTGCTCGGTGGGGAGCCTGCTTTGCCCTCTCCCACTCCCCCTGCTTGTGTTCCCTCTCTCTCTCGCTCTCTGTCAAATAAATGAATAAAAAAAATCTTCAAAAACAAACAAACAAAAACATTTGATTAAAGATTCTACACCAGATGATGGGAACTTAATAGCCACCCCAGATAAAAACAAAACAACAACAGCAACTACCATGACCACCAAGTTATTTTACTCTTCCAGATTAATAACTGTTTGTGGGAATTATGTTAAAATATTAGAAAGACATTCTCATCAGCTAGAGATGCCATTTCAAGTAAAATGTGAAGAAACATGAAAACATTGACATTTTAAAGTGACTTCTATGGATTTGATTTTATGAATAATAAATATATAGCATTTAGTGCTCTTAAACTATTTATAACTCATTCATTTTTTTTTTTTAAAGATTTTATTTATTTGACAGAGAGAGACAGCGAGAGCAGGAACACAAGCAGGGGGAGTGGGAAAGGGAGAAGCAGGCCTTCCGTCGAGCAGGGAGCCCGATGTGGGACTCGATCCCGGGACCCCAGGATCATGACCTGAGCCGAAGGCAGACGCTTAACGACTGAGCCACCCAGGCGCCCTATAACTCATTCATTTTTATCACAAAATCTTTACAGCTGAAAGAGGCCTAATATATCATCTATATTCATTGATTTCTTTGACTGCAGGTCCCAGAAAGAAATTCTAGCTATCTTAGCCCAAAATGAATTTATTGAAAGGTTATGGAGTAACTCTTGGGACTGGGGGGAAAAAACTAAGAGATCTGGCTCAAAAAAGACAGGTGTCAGAGGGGCTGTAGGAATCTATAAAGAAGGAACTAATGAGTAGAACCTTTGAAGAGCCTGCGCCTCCCTGAAGATAGTCTTTGTGTGACTGCATTCGAGGTCCAAATATCAAAGACAGAGCAAGTAATGTACCTTCATTGACAGTCCCCAAAAATTGGGTCCACTTGGGGAGAAATAGGGTCTTGGGCTGGGTTCCCCCAGAGTCTGACTCTGAGACAAGGATTCAAGAACAAGTGGTTTATTTGGGAGCTGATCCCAGGGATGTTTATGTGGTAGTGTGGAAGAGAGACAGGGAAGGGAAAGAAGCCAATAAAATAGGTGTTACCAAAGCAGTTCTCACGCTGGGCAACCGAACTTTGACCCTAAGGGAGATAGTTTAGAACACCTCAGAGTTACCTGGGGAGAGGAGGAAGGTAGGATATTTTCCAACCATATATCTTTACAAGATTTGTTGAGGACTTCTGGGAAATTAACTATTGGGTACTTCTGGCTTATCCTGTATATAAATTGAACATGCTATTACAACTAGAAAAAAATTCTCTGGCATAGAGTCCTAGGGGTTTGCAGCGAGCAGCTTTCTGTGAGTAGAAGTGAGTGCTGAGACGACATGGTCCGGGAAAGACATGCTTACTACTGTGATTTCCTTAAGCAGAATTGTTACTAGAAGATGGAGTCTGGAGGCTTAGGCAAACAAAAATGGTAGATACTGCCTTCACCGTGAATGCAACCATCTTATTTTACAGAAAAAGTTGTTTGCAGGTCAAATGGCTATACCCGTTGTAACAATTAGGCTGCTTTCAGCTCTACTAGGAGCATATCAGCCATGATAGGCTATAGTATGCAGTGGTAACAACCTCCACCAGTGGCTTAACACACTAGAAGTTTATTTCTCACTCATGCTAAGTGAGCAGAGAGTTCAGGCTGTTCTCCACAGCAGCTGCTTTTAGGCATTGGCTCATCATTCCAACTGCTTGGATCTTAGATGCCTCCGTCAGTGTTCATGCTCCCCGGATTACCACTGCAGGGAAAAGCTGCGGGGAATCATGCACTGGATGGGGCCCACAATGCTTCTGGTCACATTGTATTTCAATGGGTCATGCTTTGGTGGCAGAGAAATGCTGCCCTCCTGTGTGTCCAGAGTAGGATACTGGCCACTGGAGGCAGTAAGTTCTCTCAAGGGCTTCTTCTTCTCCAGTAGAAAAATCTGGAAGTACGTAGTCCCAAGGTTGTTTCAGTAACTCAGCAGTTATTGGAGACTGAGTTGCTTCCTGTCTTTCCAGTCTGGCATCTCTGATTTGTCAGGGACAGCTTTTTGTCACAAGGTGACTACTGCATCTCCGAAGATCACATCCTCTCATGTCAGTACCCAAAAGCAGGAAGAGAAGGGTGGCGTGTCTTTGCCTCTTTTCTATCGGGAGGAGTGAGGCCTCTCTCTTTCTCCGTTCCCACCCTGATTTCTTAGGGCAGAAAATTGTGCCTCACATCAGACTTCCCATTACACCTCACTAGTCAGAAGTGGGTCCTATGGCTGCCCCTAGCTACAAGAGAAGATGACAAAGTAAGCATCTGACATTTTCATTCTCTCTTAAGAGAGACAGGCTCTGCTGGCTTGGGTTCAAAGGAAACAGGATACCAAGTGTCTGCCATGCATGACAACAGTGTTATCAATGGAATCAAGTATTTGCCCCAGATTACCATGCTCTTGAAACACAACTTCCTGAATCCCCACCTTGTGGGACTCTGAATCACAATTGCTGGTGGCACAGTTGTATTCAATCACGATCTCCTATTCCTGAGAGAATTGAGTATTTCCTGAGATCTAATATCAAGTCACCTCCTGGAAACAGGTCTGTTTGGGCGATCAGATGAGAAATGATGGCTCTTGCTTGATAACTCAGAGCAATTTAAAGGAAGTTTCCATTATACAGAGTCTTTCAGACCTGCCAATCAAATTGTAGACTACAAACGAGTAGGAAACTAGGGCTTGATTGTGAAAAATTTTCCTCCTGAAAAATAAACTACAACTTGGCTTATTTTTCAAAGAATCAACTTCTCAGACTCTAGGCAGAAAAACAAACACCCCTAAATAAACTGTTACTGTGTATCTCAGAATCGTCCTCGTTATCTGGGACTTTTATAACAGTTAAACAATAGGAGAGACGGTAGTGGAGGCTTCTGCTTCAAATGACAACTGTCTAACAGCTTCCAATTAAATCGCTTATGACAACAGACAAAAAGGTTGCAATACCATGAAAAGCTGAAATGTAAAAACGATTATAATAAATAATAAATAATAATTTGGGTAGAAATGTACTAAAGTCTAAAGCAAATGTGGCTGGCTGGGGAAAAAAAATCCTATTCAGTATTTTATTCTGGAAACAAAGAGAGCATAAAAACAGTAGGAATAGACTTTCTATCTTCTCTGTCTGCCTCAGGGAGCCAGAGGGTACACCAACCAAAAAAGACACTGCTTGTCTAGGAAGGCTAGAAGAATTTCCCCCTAGTTCTGCCCCCAGATTATTTCAGAGATCTCACTCCACCCCGTACCCCCTGAGAAATATAGCACAGGAAGTGTGAACGCTACAGCTTCTAGAATGCAGTGCACCATCATGGATTTCACAAGTCACACGCTGGGAGAAGGGGGTTGGGTAGGAAGAACTCTGGTGGTAGTGCATTCCTGGGATTGTAGAATTCCCTGAGTTGTTCCCCTCATCTGGTGTCACAACCCAGGTGGGGTCAGACTAGCAACACATTTGTGAGGTCAAAAGGGCTTTGAGGGAAAACCCAAACTTATTGGAAATTCCCCTTTTCTACCCTCAGCACCTAGTAATGACAACCCCCAGCTCCAGAGGACTACAAGCACTACTTGTGAGCATTGCTTGCTTTATGTGTGCAATGTGTATTAACTAACATTCCTGAAGACCTACCATGGGCTATGCACTATTTTAAACACTTCACATGGGTCAACAAGTAATCTTTGCAATAACCCCATGAAGTAGTTGATATTATTATTTATTCTCACTTTACAGATAAACTGAAGCACAGGGAAGTTAAAAATCATGTTCAAATTTTTAGTCAGTAAATAGCTGAGCTGGGATTTGAACCTAGAAGATCTAGCTCCCAATTCCATCCTCTTAATTATACTTCTGTACTGCCCTTGAAATATACATAGGGAGATAGAAGTTTGTATTAGTTTTGTATTTACATAGGTATAAACATATATAGGCTTACATTTGTCAGCTGATCAAGATGATGACAAAGTCATTAGCTAATTAGTGGGTGCTAATATGGTGCAAGTCAGGGGAGGGGATATATTAGTATAAGTAAAATTCATATTTCAAGCCAGGGGCCCCCAAATACAGAGAAAATAGGTGCGGAGACCCAAGTGGAGAGAAAGATGGACACTCACATTGGGTAAAATACTGCTACTGTAGGCCAGGCTCCTGGCCATGCCCACGTGGTCAGACCACAGTCAGCTAATGGCATGGCGATTGTAAGCAAGCTACCTCAAAAAGAAATAGCTTTCATGGACTGCGCCTTACTCAGAATTCTATAAGGGGCATCCCTCCCTGCATGTCATCTGCAAAGTAGTGTAGGAAAACTGCTCTGTCTCGTTCTATTAGCTGCATGTTCTCTATCTCTCGATGCCCACTGAGACCTAAGGTGATAGGTGATAAGACTGCTTCCACTCTTCCTTTTCTCCTTTCTGTTCATTGTGGGTAAAGAAGTAGCATGGAGTGGGAAAGAGACAAATAACATCCTTTCTTTCTTTTTTTTTTTTTAAAGATTTTTATTTATTTATTTGAGAGGGAGAGACTGAGAGAGAGAGCACATGAGAGGGGGGAGGGTCGGGAGGGTCAGAGGGAGAAGCAGACTCCCTGCCGAGCAGGGAGCCCGATGTGGGACTCGATCCAGGGACTCCAGGATCATGACCTGAGCTGAAGGCAGTCGCTTAACCAACTGAGCCACCCAGGCGCCCATAACATCCTTTCAATTAGGCCTGCCTTTATGTTTGCTATCAGGTCTTAAGTTACTGTTGGTAGCAACAATGACAGAAACGTGTAAGCTCCAATGTATTTTAAAACTCTGGAAGTAGAAATTGGTTATATAAAACTTCTAAATTTATTTTTAAAAGGAGGCAAAAAATGCAACAAATTCCAAACCAAAATAAAATCAAAGCATGAAAAACGATCACAGAAAAATAAGATTGCAGAGGTAAGTCCACAGTAGGTCAATACTCATAATAATTGTGAGTGAATCTCAGACTGGATTCAAGTCCATGAGTGATGTGTACATGAGCTATGTAAAATGAAATGACTTAGAAAGATTGAAAAATAAAGAAGTAAAAAACGTATCCCCGGTAAACAGTTGTTAAGGACATGTTTTCTCATCTTCATCTGAGCTGACAGGAAACTCTAAGGACAGCCTAAGGAGTGCCAAAGCCACCAGGGGTTCTTAACCTGGAATTTGTCAACTTGGATGGAAAAACAATTTCACCTTTATTTTTACTAATCTCTAACAGAAATTCAGTATTTCTTTCAATCACCGTAGCATCAAACCATAGTAACTAAAAGTAATTCTGAATTCCTTGAATACCACCAGTCCTTTCTCCTATGCTAAGAATCCTCAGGAGTGTAATAAACAAATAAAATAACAAACAAACAAATGAATAAATAAAAAAACAAAATGCCTTTTTTTTCATAGCAATGGCCGTCAAATAGAAAATAAAAGGGGAAGAGTGATTAAATTCCAATAGCTGCTAAAATTATTAAATGTTTATTCAACATGTTCTATATAAGGAAGTGAAAATATTTTATCGAAGGACATTCACAACTTGATTAGAGAGAGCTGTTGAAGGGAAGATTCAATTTGTGGAACTGTCAGTCTTCCTTCCTATGATATAAATAAAAAATATAATGTAATCTCAATCACATAACAATATATTAAAAAAAACAGAAACAACAAAAATTGCAGAATGCTCTTAATGAAGGATCTATGTATAGGAGTTTTTTTAAAAGAAGAAGTGTGATGAAGAGGTTTAAATCTATGTTGAAAGTATGAATTATTTAATAAATTGTTCACCAATTGACTAATTTGCTACGGGTGGGATGGAGAGCAGAAGAGCAGTTAGCTTCCTAGTTCACATTTAAATCTAAATAAATTCCAAACCATAAGAGACTCTGAATCATAGGAAACAAACTGAGGGTTGTTGGAGGGAAAGGGAGTGGGGAGGATGGGGTAACTGGGTGATGGGCATTAAGGAGGGCACATGATGTGATGAGCGCTGGGTGTTATATAAGATTGATGAATCACTGAACTCTACCTCTGGAACTAATAATACACTGTTAATTAATTGAATTTAAATTTAAAAAATTTAAATAAATCTAAATAAATTCCAGATGAATTTAAGTATAAGTACAAAAAATAAAACCATAAAGCCTGCAGAAAATGTTGGTGAATATTTTCATAGATTCAAGGTGGAGAAGTCCCTGCTCAGCCAGATACCAAAGGTAGAGACAGCAAGGTACAATAAATAGATTTGATGTCATGAAAATTTAAATCTTTAGGACATTAAAACCACTTTAAAAATATAAAGACAGATGATAAAATGAGAGAAAAGAAAAAAATTGTATAACATTTATTAAAGACAAAGGGTTAATACATAATATTAATACATAAAAAGCTCTTGTATGCCAGTGAGTACAAAGTGAATGAATACCCCAGATGAGAACAGATGCAAAGGAAACAGTCATTAAATTGGTAACAACAAGTAAATTTTTCAACTTAAAATCAAAGACATTCAAAACAAAACAATGAGCTACTTTTTTAAATAACCATGTTAACAGAGTAGATTTGTATTTTGAAGATCATTGCCAATATAGGGGAAAGAAGATTTTCATTTATTACAGGTAGATTTATAAATTAGCCTTTGTGGAGAACAGTTATTGAAATTTGTCTGAAGTTACTAATGATAAGAAAAATATTCACATTACTTAGCTAAGTAAAGAAAAAGTCATTTATAAAATGATTTACATTGTAAGTATATTTAGATGATTTATATATAATCATTTATATATAATTTATATAATTTATATATAATTGATATTCTATGATATAAATAAAAATATCATCTATATAATTTAGATGAATTTTATATGAAAGTTATACATAATTAAACATAGAATATTTACAACTAATACAAATTACTCTCTAATGAGAAGAGAAAATAATTTCATAGGTAGTAATTCTTTCAGTAATTATAAACCACTGTATTTAATAAAAAATTTAAATACCAATGAAATTCTTTTAGAGTGTTACTGATTTAAATCTGGTGCTTAAATTTTTGTTTAAATTTGCAGACTACAATGTAAGATATATAAGAAGAGAATGATTTACTGCAATCTTATGAATACCCTCTGTTCTCAGACCACTAAAGCTTTACCAAGAGAGCACAAAAAGAAAGAAATAAAATCAAAAGGGAGGCAAGAAGGATAAAAGATGTATTCCACACTGTATAAAGTTTTTATAAAATGTATTGCTTAGATAATTTAAGGGTTGGTAAACTAAATGGAATGTATTTCCAATATTATGCACATTATAGTGTGGTATAATTATGTGCAATTGTGGAAGGGCAATTATCTCTCTATTTTTTTTTTTTTTCAGCTTGAAAGAATATGACTCCTGATTTTCTCTTATGTTGATGTTCCCCCTCATGCCTTCATCAAGAATATAATTCTAGGTCAAGTTAACCTGAGTGAATTGGGGATTTTCAGTGTTCTGTTCTATTATCTTGCTTTACAAGATAAAGGAATGAAAGCAAGCATTAAGTTAGTTTTTGTGCTGCACATACCATTTAAAAATAGCAAATTGAATCTGTATGAAGCCTACTGCTGGCTGCAGATATGTGCTAGGTCCAGTGTTGTTAATTGTTCGTTTACCAAGAAATATATAAGCTCGAGTGCCAATGAAAAAGAAACCTCCATTTCCGTGACTTAAAAGGAAGCAAGTCAATGGAAAGTAAGCTCCTGTTTTTCATGTGGCAATCCCAAGGGTCATGGCCTTTAATGGTTAATTTTATGTGTAAAATTGCCTGGGTCATGGGTTGCCCAGATATCCAGTAAGCATTATTTCTGGGTGTCTATGGGGTATTTCTGGAATAGATGAACTTTTGAATTGGTGGGCTAAGTAAAGCAGATGGCCCTCCCCAATGTGAGTGGGCCTCTTCCAGTCTGTTGAGGGCCTGCATAAAACAAAAAGGCAGAAGAAGGCTGAATGAGTTCTGCCTGGCTGTTTAGCAGGACATCAATCTTCTCTTGCCCTCAGCTCCCCTAGCTCTCAGGCTTTCAGAGCCAGACCGGAATCCACACAGTTGGCTTTTCTGCCCTCAGGACTTTAAACTACACCACTGGCCTTCCGGGGTCTCTAGCTTCCAACCACAAATCATGGGACATCTCAGCCCCATAATCATGTGAGTCAATACCTTTTAATAAGTCTCTTTGCATATATGTCCCCTATTGGTTCTGTTTCCCTGGAGAATTCTGGCTAATATGTGGACCAATGAGAAACAATTCCCAGTTTCTAAGAACTGACTTGAGGAAAAGCACGGAGAACAGATCCCGGTCAGAGAACTGAAAATAACCTGCTCATTTAGCAAATGCTCTGAGATCACGTTTCACTTCTCAGCTTCCAGTTAACTAAGAAACTGAAGTGGAAACCCACAACCATCTGAGCCATGATCCAAAAGGAGGCATCTTCTTCCTACCAGCCAGTCCATGGGAAAGCTTCCTCTGAGACTGGGTCTATCCACCACCACGTCACAAATCGAGATGATTAAATTGCTTATACAACTGCTAAATATTGATATATCATTCATAATTGCCCAGAGGAAGAAACTGAGATGCAGATTAGTCCACAAATCCCAAAACTATTGAAATGTTAGTAACTGTGTTCATTGGGTTAACCCGGGCAACACAGGAGATGTTGCCTGGGATGGGGAAACCCAGAGGTAAAGATGTAGGGATGGAAATGAGGGTTGCTCTTAGGAGCCAGGTGAGCTGGACTGTCAGTTTCTCAGACTTGTACCTGTCATACCAGGCACAGTTGTGCCTGCTGTGAGTTCAAAGGGGTCAACCCCCTTGAATGTTCAGACTGGACAATATTGAGAGCAGATAAATGGGCTGGGAGGCCACCTGGGGCACATTTCTGAAAATAGATAGTAAGGCCAGTAAAGTTAGTGTAGAGGGATATTAACTACCTATATCCCAAAGTGATATTGGATATTAACAAGCTGTCTCAGTTATTTAGTGTGACACATTCTCCCGGGTATTCTGCCTCCCTCCCCAGCAGTTGCACCATTTAGCATTGGCCTGATTCAAGTATGTGAGGTTCAGATGACCTCACCCTTCCTGAAAACTTTGGGTCACTCAGTGCTTCACAGTCTTCACCTAAATATAACAGAAGAAAGAGCTCATGTTGCTTCTCAGCATTGATTCTTCTCATTGGGTTTTCATTGGGGGAATCTCCAGAATTCTTTTTGGGTTTTCATGGGGAAATAAAAAAAGTATTTAGACCTTTATGAAAAGAGAGTATTGTTCTAAGTCAGAGGATTTGGGGGAAAAATAGGACTTAGGCTTTATCAAAACTTAAAAGATGAAAGCAAAAAGTGATCTTAGTTTCTGAAATAGACTCTGGGCCTGAGGGGCAGGTGTGATTCTGAAATTTTAAATCTGTGTAAAACCAATACTTCTAGAAATCTTATTGCCTGTCTGGCTTAATTTGTCTTTCAGTGCCATTTGTCCAAAGGACAACAGAAGAAGGGTTATTTTTTCAAAGAATAACCTTCATTTTTTAAAAGATGTATTTATTTATTTTAGAGAGGTGGGGGGAAGGAGCAGAGAGAAAGAATCTTAAGCAGACTCCCTGCTGAGCGCGGAGCCCAACAAAGGGCTTGACCCTGAGACCAGGACCTGAGCCAAAACCAAGGGTTGTACACCCAACCGACTGAGCCACCCAGGCACCCCATCAAAGAATAACTTCTAAAGTAGTGACGTTTTTCAAATTTCACCAAACATTTCTTTAAAAGTTCCTAATAACTTTTAACGAACTCCCCGGAGCCCTGAGCCAAACTGGGCACATATGTGAATGATAATTTCTTGATCTTGCTGAGTACAAAAAAGCATGTTGGTAAGTGCCCAGGCAGTACAAAACAAAAACGAAAAATTGGCAAGTGGAAAACTCATTGTCTGTGCAACTTTATTCACTCTGGCAACCTATTCAGCACATACTGTTAATTCATTAGAGTTAATAAATTTCAACAAAAAAGTCCCATAATTATGTACAATATTATGAACAAAATTAATTGAAAAATACCAAGAACCATTTTAAAATTACCCATTTGAAAGTTGAGCTTTAAGATGCCAGGAATTCACATTATATACATAAAGTTGGAATAGAAAAATGTTTATTGATGCTATGGAATTGATGTAATCAATGAATCTGTGGGTGGGAGTGTTTTGTTGTTGACTGAGCATCAGTGTGAAAACTAGACAGAATTCTTTTCTAATTGCCACTAGAATCTTAGTCTTATATCAGGATGGTGCTTTAATCTGGGTGTTCTTGAGCAGTCTATGAATGGGCAGTGTTGTGGGTTGAATTGTGTGAACCCCTCCCCCCGCAAAAATTATCTAGGCTCCTTACAGAGGTAATCAAGTTAAAATGAGGTCATTAGGGTGTGTCCTAACCCAATATGACTGGTGTCCCTATAAAAAGGGAAATTTGAACCTAGAGACAGACAGGGATAGAAGAGACACCATGTGAAGAGGTACAGAGCGAAGACGGCCATCTGCGAGCCAAGGAGGGAGGCCTGGAATAGATCCCTCCCTCACAACTCTCAGGAAGGACCAACCCTGCTGACACCCTAATTTTGGATTTCTAGCATCCAGAACTGTGAAACAATAAGTTTCCATTGTTTAAGCCACTCAGTCTGTGGTACTTTGTTATGGCAGCCCTAGCAAACTACACAGGCAGTAAGAATGTATCTTCGGATTGTGTACAAGATTTTGTGTTTGTGAGTGGAAGGACATGGTTTTCCTCCTTTCCCTTCTTCTTCCTAGCATAGGACATAAAAAGTGCTAGGATGATGAAAGGAAACAGGTTCTATAATAAAGCATAATAATATTAAACAAATGGGCAAAAGTGGATTGGTGTGCTCTGCTGTAGATTCTGAATGCCTCAGACAGTTGGGAAAGGAGCCCCTGTTCTTGGGTTTACATTGGAGAACTGGGTGTTATCAGACCCCTGACCGAGGAAGACAAGATGAACCCTGGAAAGATATTCACATTCTGCTGAGAATTTTTGTCAGGCAAGACTCCTCACCACTGCCCCTGTGGGAATGGGGTGGGCAAAATCCTCAATAAGAAGCCTTGGGACTGTGGGCAGCAGACAAAGGGGAAAGTGAGCCCTCTAGCAGGGAAGGTACATGACTTTTCTGGGACCAGGGGGGCTCTGCTCCAGAAATGAAGTGTCCTATTTGGAAATAATCCCGTCTAGGTCCAGGGTAGTGCATGATCACTTGAGCCACTTGGGGAGGAAAGATGCACTGGGGGTACTTAGGGTCATTCTTCTGTCTCTCACAGTGGGGAATGTGGTGACAAAATGAAACTGCTGGGTCTGCTGTATTCAAGGAAAGTATCTTCCCAGAAGTCAGTGCACCTAGAAATCATTCAGTCAGCAAACCCCTAGAATTAATTAACACTGACTTTTGCTTGTTTGTTTGAGGGCTAGACATTTGAACCTTGGTGATATATTGGTGGCAATGGACTATTTACCCACTCTCCCCCTCCACCACCCCAGGCTCACATCATACAGGTTCAGAAAAAAGATCTTAACAATTTAAAGATTCTTCTCTTGGGTCCATTCTGATCAAGGAAGAGATTTTGAGAGCTGTTTACCACTGAAAGTGGTTCAGTTGTTTGGGATGAAAAAGTTGAGGACTAATCCCTTGTCACCTGCAGAGGGCATCAGCAATCCAGGGCACTTAATAGACGGTACTCAACAGTATCTGAACTGAATGAAAGGCCGGCTAGGATACCTTCGAGTTTATAAAGTCTGTTTGAAGTTTGGACCAAGCCAGGGCTTAGAATGCTCTCTTATTCATCTGGGAGCTGGTAGGGAGAGGATCTGCTATTTTTCAGAAAACTGACCTATCTCCTGTGAAGAGATTAATAGGCTTGATTCCAAAGTCAGGAAGAGTCCCCTGCACTCTCTCTAAGGTGATGCTTGAGGGTCTAGGGGCTCAGTGATTCTTCCCCTCAGGTGTACGGAGAGATTTTTTTTTTCCATTCCTAACCAGGGAGGAAGTGTACCCCTTGTAAAGAACTTAATCTGGAGCCAGCAGTGTCCAGATGGGGATTATAAATGGTATACTGGAACCTGAGTAACTTATGGTGTGTGAGTACAGATGTGACAGAGGGAGTGTTGTTGGTGGAGAGCAGTGCATAACCTTTGGTCCTGAGAGCTACAAGTGTAGAGACTGAGTGGTAAAGGCAAAGTACATATGGAGAAACCTTAGTACCTTTTCACACACAAGTAAGGTCAGAGAGAGAGACTGGCCTTCATGAGGACTGAGACATTCCCACACAAGGGGCATAGCAGGATGTGTCTATTTTTCCCCTCCTCCTTTTCTCGCTGGTAAAAAAAAAAAACACCTAAGAACACTTTGGAGGTGATCACAGGATTTTCTGGCCAGCGTGAATATGTTCATTACCAGGAAGCTATGCATCTTAAATGAAGACATCTCTGAATGCCTCTTTCCCTCGTCTCCTCCACCTCCCAGAATGCTGTGCCTGAGAACCATCCAAATGGCATCTGGTGGAGTGAAGAGATGATTACTGGCACACAAGAAGAGAATGCTGTAAAGGCACAGAATGAAAGAGGAACCTCTTTGTTTCCAAGGAGTCCTGGGGAAGATGAAACTGGAGTAGGAGAGATTTCTCTGCTGTCTCTTAGGTGGTGGCTGTGTGGATGCATTAAATGTTAAGAACTAAGTTCCCACCCTAGTCAGAAGTCAGATCTGAAGAAGTGCATTGTTTTTTATATTCCTTTGGACTCTATGTGTCTGATGGGTTGACAGTAAGACAATTTGGATCTAGATTTTACTACCCACCCTTTCTGTGAGAAGCTAATAATCCTAGAGCTGCAGGAACATGTGTGATTTAGTTTTTCCTAGACAGAGGAAAACACTGGATGTAATTTAAGAACCATTACTTGAATTAGGGTTCCTGTGTTTTTCCTTGCCAGCCTGTTACAGCTGGGGAATAGGGAAGATGAAAGATGTGATGACCATTATTGGATGTGAGCCTACTATGTGCCAGGTTCATGTATACATAATACCTTATTAATCCTCACAAAACTCCAAGAGGTAGATATTATTGCCTCCGTTTTCCGAAGGCAGGACTTGAAGCTCAACAAGTTTAAATGGTTGATCAAGGTGAAGAGCTTGGATTCAAATTTAATTCTGCCCTATTCCAACGCCCTGTCCAAGTTCTGCTCATTTTACCACACCCATCTCCTAGGATGTATATGAGTGTGTGTGTGTGTGTGTGTGTAAAGAGTCCTCTTCTGAATAGAATGGCACCACTTGCATGACCAAAGGCCTTTTTCTCTTAGGTCTTCATTTCAGCAGCTTTAGGACAAAATGGTATGACTGATCCCCACCTCCATCTTGAAGGCTGGAATGAGGCCTAAAGCTGCGATCATCTCGTTGAATTATTTTTTTAACCGTCAGTATCAAGTGAGACACTTTCAAAATGCATTATTCCTCTGAATGGATTCATATGTGGGACACTGAGTGAATTCAGTGGGAGACTAAAAGGATTTGGGGGCCTTCAACAGAAATGTTGATTTATATGCACATATTTTGCCAAGTGAGATTTGTAAATTATAATATTTTATTCAATCCTTTCTTCTTAGCCATGCAAAATATTCTGGAAACAACTTACTGCATTACACTAAAGAGCAAAGAAAGAGCTCTGGAGGTGATAACACCAGGTCTGTTGTGGTGGGGGTCGGTACGGTGGGGGAGAATGAAATAACCTTTAGTGAAAATTGAAATTCAAATGGCTACAGATGATGGAGTTGATATTGTGCCATTTAACTTGTTTTGGTGACTGCACTTTTTAGAATCGCCCGTAGTCAACAGTAAACAAAACCTTTGAAAATGTTACTTCTCTGAGGTTTTACCATCACAGGAGAAAAATCTGATTCTAGCCATTCTTGCCTCTGTTTGATAAGGAGATCAGAGTTTCATTTGCTCGTCCATTTCGTGCCGTGCTTACAAACATATTTAACATGTTGGTTCTCAGTAGTTTTTCTTCTTAATGTAATCACTGATCAGGGGTGCCTGGGTGGCTAAGTTGGTTAAGCGTCTGCCTTCTGCTCAGGTCATGGTCCCAGGGTCTTGGGATCGAGTCCCGCATCGGGCTCCCTGCTCAGCAGGGGCGTCTGCTCCTGCCTCTGCCTCCCCACTCATGCTCTCTCTCTCTCATGCTCTCTCTCTCTCAAATAAATAAATCTTAAAAAAATTAAAAAAATGTAACCACTGATCACTTATATAGTTGGAGACATTGCCATACTTTTTGTCTTTGGAAGGGTCTCTGAATCTGTTGTATCTTACAAAGCTGTGCTTAGTCATAACATGGTGTCATTGGGAATGCAGGAGGGAGCTTTTCTCATATCTCTGTTAATGTTTAACATGCTTTATTTAGTGGCAGAAAGCAAAGAAGGCAGTAGATGATATGTGAGAGCTATGAAATCCAGAAAAATTTCCTAGAAATTCTGAAACAAATTAGTGATTTTCTTTCAATATATAACCTGAGAATATGTCCAAGATTAATATTCAAGGGGCTAGGCAACCCCCTAATAATCAACTATGAGGGAGAAAATTGTGTTTAGTTCTGGTGAGCCAATGACAAGAGAATGAGACTATATTTACTCATATTTTTTCCTTGTATGCATACCTGCCCATTTCCCACCACCCCTGACAACTCTGCCTCTAGTTTCGAAGATGAAATCTGGTTTCTCCTCAGAATCGGCCGTAGTTTTCCGGTACAGGTACTATAGTTGGCAATGGCAATGGCTGATACGGGGAAGCCCTTGTTAGGGCAGTTGAAGGAGCCAGAAAGTTCCTGTTCCTTCAATGTTTCCTAAGTGTTGTCAAGCTGGATAGTTTCTTAGCACACAGCTTCCTTCTCTGGGGTCTCCAGGCCATTGTTATACTTGAAGGCATTATAACATGCGTGATTTCTCCTCACTTTCCCATTACAGTTGTAAAATATTTTCCTTAAGGGGGAGATGGTTACTTAAATAAATAAGGAACACTTCTGTAGCTGTCTCCTCATGTTTATTCACCTGGAATGAACCTAGTTCCATTCAGAACATCCATAACAGAAAATGCAGGGTTTATATTCTCTCCTGTCTCAGGTTTACAAATGCTCATAAGTTGTAAAGGCTCTTCTTCCAGAGGAGTTTAAATGATATTTTAAAAGCGTATTATTAAATTTTATTTTTATTATATTTATTATATTTATAAATATTATTAATAATTATTATTAAATTAAATATTAAATTTTAAAAGTGTAGAAGATTCTTGGTTTTCAGTTTCATATAACAAACACTTAGAACTGTTCCAAGCTGAAGATGTTTGTTAATGTTCATTCAATATTTCATTCTTTCTTTCCTTAGGTTATATTAGATCTTTCTCACCAATCCCAGAAAGAACCATAAGGGTGGGATTATTGTTATTATTATTTTGTCTAACTGTCCCTACTAAAGAACATACTAGAGAAGTTTTTAGCCCTCTGCCTATCTCTATTCAGTTCCTCTATTGGGTATAATAGAAATCCTAATGCTGGTGGTAAATATCTAGTCTTGGTTTTATAAACAGGCCCACAAAAGAATTAAATAACATAGAAAACATTGAAAATAATAAAGGAGAGAGAAATGTTAATGAATGCCACACAGGAATAATAACCCATGCAATAGAAAGTGTCTTAATCCCGTTGGGCCTGCTATAACAATATACTATCAATTGGGTGGTTAATAAACAACAGTAATTTATTTCTCACAGTTCTGAAGGCTGGGAAGTTCACGATCAAAGCACCTGTGGATTTGGTGTCTGGTGAGACCCACTTCCTTGTTCATAGATAGCTGACTTCTCACTAGAACCTCACATGGAGGAAGGGATAAGAGAGCTCTGTGGGAGCTCTTTTATAGGTGTATTAATCTCATTCACGAGGACTCCATCCTCATGACCTAATCACATCCCAAAGGCCCCACCTCCAAATATCTTCACAATAGAAATATATTTACAATATATAAATTTTAGGGGAACACAAACATTGAGTCTATTGCAGTAAGGAATTAAAATGAGGCGTATTTCTCCAGAATTTATTTCTTTAGTGTCTCAAGATTGAACTTCTGAAAAATGCACAAGAAAAAGTCCCTCACTTTAAGGACTTAATACAATGGAGATCTCTTTAGTATCCAGTGAACTATCCCTTGCTAGAGTAAGGAGACTCAAAAACAGACAAACATAATAACGAGAGGCTGAAGACAGGTCTATAAAAGTATCCAAAGCGAAGTATATAGAGAAACAAAATTTAAAATACAGAAACAAATGTTAGAAACATGTGGGACTCTGGTTAACACATATGTGATTCAGTCCCAAAAGGAGATAGGAAAGAGAATATTTGAAGAGCTAATGGGTAAGAGTTTTCAATGATCTCTAAATGACATCAACTCACAAACCAAAAGAGGCCTACAAATTACTCATGAAATTAAAATTTCAAACTTCAGTCACATGATAATATTTTTGAAAACCAGAGACAAAAATATTGAAAACCAGAGGCAAAAAGAACATCTTAAAAACAGAATAAAGACAGAATCCTTTCAAAGATCAACAGTAAGCTTTATAGCAGACTTCTCAGCAGAAACAATAAAAGCCTTGGGTGAACTGAATGATATTGTAAAAGTGCTCAATAAAAATTTTTGCCAACTTAGAATTCTGTATAAAATCAGAAAAAATGAAGGTGAAATAAACTTTGTGTAAAATATCATATTCCCTTCCTTAAGAAACAGTGTACTAGGGGATATGGATACACACATAAATTATAGGGTAATAGCACCATAAGTATTAAAATAACTATGTCAATAGCTGGCATTATTGGGCATTTCTCAAATCCAAGGCACTGTCTTTTTCCCATAGCTTTATTGAGGTATAATTGGTATGCAAAAAACACACATAATTAATGTATACGGTTTGGTGAGCTTGGATAAATGTATGCACTCATGTTACAGTCAAGGTAATAAATATATCTGTCACCTCTAAAAGTCATGTCTCTTCCCTTGGTAAGAAAACAACATGAGATCTACCCTTCTAAAAATTTGTTGGGTGTACAATACCTTATTGTTAAATATGGGCATGATGTTGTACAGCAGGTCTCTGGCACTTACTCATGTTGTATAACTAACTTTATACCCACTGAACAATGACTCCCATGTCCCCTTCCCCCCAGCCGCTTGTAACCACCATTCTAACGTCTACTTCTATACCTTTGACTATTTTGGATGCCTCATATAAGAGGAATCATGTAGTATTTATCCTTTTGTGACAGACATTTCACTTAGCATAATGTCTTTCAGGTCCATCCATATTGCCACAAATGTTAGCATTCCCCTTTTTTTAAAGGTTGAATAATTTTCCATTGTATGTATATACCACATCTTTTTTTTTAAGATTTATTTATTTTAGAGAGAGACAGAGAAAGAGAGCAGGGGGGAGGGGCAGAGGGAGATGGAGAGAGAAAATCTCAAGCAGACTCCCCACTGAGCATGGAGCCCAAGGCAGGGCTCAATCTCATGACCCTGAGATCATGACCTGAGCTGAAACCCAGTCAGACTCTTAATTGACTGAACCACCCAGCTGCCCCCCGCCCCACATCTTCTTTATCCATTCATCTGTCAATGGACATTTGGTTTCTTTCTATATCTTCGCTATTGTGAATAATGCTGCAATGAACATGGGAGTGTAGGTATCTCTTCAAGATCCTAATTTCAATCAGGTTATAGATACCCAGAAATGGAGTTGCCCAATCATACGGTCATTCTGTATTTAATTTTTTGAGGCACCTGTATACATTCTTCTATAGTAATTGTACCATTTCACATTCTCACCAACAGTGTACAAGCATTTCAGTTTCTCCACATCCCTACCAACACTTACCGTTTTATTTTTTTGATAATAGCCAACCTAATAGGTGAGAGGAGATATCTTGTGGTTTTGATTTATATTTCCCTGCTGATTAGTGATTTTGAGCACCTTTCAGGTACCCGTTGGCTATTTGTATGTATTCTTTGGAGAAATGTCTATTCAAGCCCTTTGCTATTGAGTTGTAGGAGTTCCTTAAATATTTTGGATATTAGCCCTTTATCAGATATGTGGTTTGCAAATATTTTCTCTCCTTCCGTAGGTTTCTCTTTTCACCCTGTTGATCGTTTCCTTTGCTATGCATAGTTTTTAAGTTTGATGTATTTTGTCAAAGGTTCAAAATAGACAAAGTGAAACAAATCACTAAAGTACTAATTGTTAAAGCTTATTGTGCACACACTAAAAAGACAGTTTACAATGCAGGAGCACTCAAACCAGAACATGGACTGAGGCTCACAGACATATTGTTATAAAGCAGCATACCTATATAGTGAGAAGGCAGTGATTGTGTATTCTTTACGGTGATTGGTTATATTACAGTTTTCAGTGGTTACCTCGTAACAACCTTGGGGACCAGTTCAAGTTTTGCTTATAATTTCCAGAGACACAAGCAAGAAATGATCTAGATTAAGTCAGCCTTGCAAAATAAGCAAAATTAAGCTTTGTTTATGAGCTTTGTTTCCCACTTGCCTATTTTTATTTTTGGTGACCATGCTTTTGGTGTCATATCCACGAGATCATTGTAGAGACCAATGTCAAGATTTTGCCCCATGTTTTCTTTGAGGAGTTTTATAGTTTCAGCTCTTGCATTTAACTCTTATATCCATTTCGAGTTAATATTTGTGTGAGACAAAGATCCAATTTTGATGTTTTGGATATGGCTATCCAGTTTTTCCAACACCATTTATTAAAGAGATTATTCTTTTTCCCACTGTGTATTCTTGGCACCCTTGTCCAAGATCAATTGATCATATATGTATGGGTTTATTTCAGGGCTCTCTTTTGTGTTCTATTGGTCTCTATGTCTGTTTTGATTACTGTAAATTTGTAAAATATTTTTAAATGGGGAAGGGAGATGCCTCCAGGTTGTTCTTTTTGCTCAAGATCGCTTTGGCTGTTGGGGGTCCTTTGTGGTTCCTTATGAATTTTAGGATTGTTTTTTTCTATTTTGGTAAAAATGTCTTTGGGATTTTGAATGGGATTGTATTGAATCTGTAGATTGCTTTGCATGGTATGGACATTTAAACAATATTAATCTTTCTAGGGTGCCTGGGTGGCTCAGTCGGTTAAGCGTCTGCCTTCGGCTCAGGTCATGATCTCAGGGTTCTGGGATCGAGCCCCACATTGGGCTCCCTGCTCAGCGGGAAGCCTGCTTCTCCCTCTGCCCCTCTCCCCTGCTTGTGCTTTCTTTCTCTCTCTCTCAAATAAATAAATAAAATCTTTAAAAAAGTGAACAAACAACATTAATTCTTCTAAACCAAAACGTGGGATGTCTTTCCATTCATTTGTGTTTGCTTTAATTTTTATTTTTATAGATAAAAAAACTCAGACTGAGAGAGGTTACTTTCTTTTTATTTTCTTCTCAAAGTTATAACCTAATCAGTGGAAATCAGGGTTTAAATCTTGGCCTTCACATGCTGTAGCCACTATACATAGATTTCTATGGGAACAGAAAAGAAGAGTACCTATCTTAGAGGAAGAGGGAGAGGAATTAGGATGTTACATCTAAACTAAATCTTGAGTTATCTAGGGACAAAAGAGGAGAATGAAAAAGTACATATAAAGTTGTATATTGCCTGTGCAAGAGAGCTAGAAAATTCAGTAAGTTAGGGGGAATGCTTTGAGGAATCTATGCCACTTGGCAATATGCAGATTTACCATTCTCCTTTCTAAAGTTAGGATTATGGTTCTTAAAAAAAAATTAGATTCAGGCTGTGGCCATTTCTGAGGAACAAGGTCAGGGTCCTGACATGTACAAGAAGATCAAAGATTTTTCCCACTGTCCCTCTTCCATATACAATGAAATTGAAGGAGACAGTTCTACATCTAAGCACTTGGGTTTATTTTTTAAAAAGTCTCATTCTGGCAAGTTGGAAAGACATATAAGCAAGAAGGATTGAAAAATGCAAACTAGAGGGATGAAAAGTTGAATATTAGGCCTTTTCACTGTGGTGTGCTTGGCTTTTACCTTTAGGCAATCACATTCATTTTGAAACCTCACATGACTGCTAATCTGAAATGAAGAAATGGTGTGGGTCACTTCACCTTGGAAGAATAAGATGAATCACTTAAACTTTGCAAAGCACGTACTTTATTTTTTTCTTTAAAGTAAAGATGAATTTTTGCCAAAAGCAAGGAAAAATCATTAGAGTATTTAATTTTTCTCTGACAATGTCTGTCACTTACTAGTATTCTTTGAATGAATTGTCCTTTAACTTTTTTTGATGGGATAAAGATCTTCTCTGAGTACTGAATTTGAAATAGTCATGGAAGAGAGACAGAGGTGGGGAATGGGAGATGAGAGAGAGACACAGAGAGAGAGATTAAAAGCAGACTAGATTATGAGGGAAGTAACATATTACCATAGCCTTCTGGACACACATTTACTCTTTCTCCTTTTCAGCTACCTTTTAACATTTCAGAATAGAAGTTTCTGGGGAAGAACCATGGTGAGTTCATACAGGGGTGAGCGGGAGCCTTGGAATCTCCTTTGCTGGAGGCTCTTCCCATCTTTACAGGCACAATATGCCACTTGACAGATGTTAGGTGAATGAAAGGAATTTTTAATCAAAGAAGAATTAAAAAATATTTTCAGTATGGTCACATCCCAATTCCAACAGTGTCAAAAATGGACCGGCAGTTGAGATTACTTTTGTTAACTAGCGTTTCTAGCTTAGTTTACTGACTCTGCTGCTAGTGTTGCTTCTTGTGCTGGGCATTCCTTGGACTAGTTCTGGCAATGGTTAGCTGAGTTAGCTTGTACCTAGATGAGCAGAACTTGGAGGTAGCTTGAAATGTAAGTGATGTGGTATAGTGCTCAGAGCATGGCGCTAGGTATCTTAAGATCTGAGGTCAAGTTTGGTTAGGGTCCTCATCTAGTGGCTGACCATTGGAGTCTCTTCTTCTGCATCTGCAAAATGGGAGTACCGGATCCACTCTGTTTATTTGGCACAGGGAGCTATGGTGATGGTCAAATGAAACCGTTACATGTGAAATAGCTTTGACAAGTACAGAGAACTCCACAAATGTAACAGAAGGCCATTACCAAAGAGAAACTTGCTTATTTGGAAGGCTGGATGCTTGGGCCGGCCTGTGGAAGGACTTAGTTAATGCAGTAGCTTCTTATTCTTAGAAAGGATGCTATGAAGAGGACACTGGGTTTGTTGCCAAGTCTAGTATTTTGTTTGCAGATTGTGCCAGAAAGGAAGGCAACCTGATGAGGTGTAGTACATCTTGGTCCTGCTTCAGAGGGACAAAGCTGGACCCCAGGGGAAAGTCTGGAATTCATCCAACAAGGCAACTATATGAGAAGTTTCCTATGAAAAGACCTGCATCCTTGTCCCTGTTAGCTCTGCTACAGGTGTTACCAGTGACTCTGGGTGGGGCAGAAGGGAAGGGAGTGGGTCACTTTAACAGACATCACACATGCAGTTGAGGATGATAACCTACTGTTTTTCATTATTTTTTCAAACAGCACTGATTGAGCACCTGCTCTGTGCCAGGCCATATATTAGGAGATTGAAAGATGAAGAGAGGCAGATGTGACGGGGATATGGTTCCTGCCAGTAGGGTGCGTACCAGGTGGAGAGACAGACATGGAAAGAACCCAGTGGTACAATGGTGTGATGCTGTCCAAGCACAGGCAAGAAAGTGGTTAATTCTGCTCAGGACAGGGTGAGGAAAGACTTCACAGACTTCGCTGAACTGGGTCTTCGAGAATCAGTATGGACTACCAAAGATGACAAGGAGGGAAAATTCTTCCCAGTCAGGAAGCAGCATGTTCAAAAGTGTGAAGGGGGTGAATAAACATGGTGTGATTGTTGGGAGTGTAAGTAGAGTATGGGGATGGGAGTGGAGAACAGTGATGAGAGATGATGTCAGGAGTGCAGAAAGATGCCAGATCATGAAGGTCCTTATTTATCTGGCTAATAGACGAGGGTTCTTAATGATAATCTTGGGTTCCCATTCTGTGATATTCTCCAGGATCCATGAAGGTAACTTACTCTGTCAGTAGAGTGGAACCCAGCAGTTGTTTTCAAGGTGGGGGATAAAGAAGGATTCAAGTGTTTTAAGTTCGTCTAGGGTGCATAGTAGATAAGCTTGAAAAAGCACCCCGAAAGATTCTCAGTGGCCCCTACAGGGAGTCACAGGACCAATATGGGATGAGAAGATCTGGGTGGAGCTGGGGACACAGATCTGTTCACTCGGTGTTTGAACAGTGTTGCTGCCTCACTCCGATTCTCAGGGCCAGATGCCCCTGGAATGCGGAGACAGCTCTCACAAAAGCTGGGTTTGAAGTAGAACAGATAATTCTCACTAGAATGCTTCTACATAAATTCATTAAGGTTGACCTTCTGAGATGCCTACAGAATTGCAGAGAAGCCTTATGCCTTTTCACCTTCTGGAGTAAGCTTGCAGCCTTTGATTTTCTCCTTAAGGAGTCTGAAGAGCCGCAACAGGATGAAGAAGGTCCTTCCATTAGCTGACAATTCAGCCTATGCAGGCACCTCGTGTACTGAGCCATCTTCTCTCTTCATTTGATAAGTACCTATTATTTTAGATGCCATTAATGTTATTACTACAGTTATTAACATGAAACCACCTAGTATATCGCAAACAAGATACCGCTTTCTCTTCTATACGTATTAATTGTTGTAGTTGTATTATTATCATTGCTTCCAGTACTTACAGCCATAACTACTACACTATTAACAGGACTTCCTTGATCAAAAATTTTTTAAAGATTTTACTTATCTATTTGACAGAGAGAGAGAGAGAACGAGAGAGGGAGCACAAACAGGGAGAGCAACAGGCAGAGGGAGAGGGAGAAGCAGTCTCCCCACTGAGCGGAGAGCCCGAAGTGGGGCTCGATCCCGGGACCCTGAGATCATCACCTGAGCTGAAGGCAGACATTCAACTGACTGAGCCACCCAGCCGCCCCTCCTTAACCAAATTTCATATGAATATTTATTTTGATTCTTTGAACTTCCTGAAAGATTTATTCTAATTGTACTTGGATTCAGAATAGTTTTACTTATGATAACATATAATTCAGGATCCAAATGAGCCCTTTGGTTATATAGAAATAATATGAACAATACCATCAGTTGGACCTTCCGAATATATTGTGAGTATATCATATAGTTACTATAGAAGTAACATAGAAATGTGCATACTTCACATTTTCTACAATAATTATTGCTTGCCTAACATGGGTAAAATTGTTCAATTGGCTAGATACTTTACATAGAAGAAATATTAAGTGATGGCCAGATATACCATAAGCCTTAGGCTTTATTTTCCTATTTACTGTTGTTGGATGTGATGGTTACTTTTTGTGTCAACTTGGCTGAGCTATAGTATACAGTTATTTAATCAAACACTGATCCAAGTGTTGTGGTGAAGGTATTTTGTAGATGTGGTTAATATCTACAATCAGTTGACCTTAAGTAAAGACCAACCTTGATACTGGGGGCGGGCCCTATCCAATCAGTTGAAAAGCCTAAAAGCAAAAACTGAGGTTTCCTGTTGAAGAAACTTCGCTTCAAGACTGCAGCATTAAGTTACGCCTGAGTTTCTAGCCTGCCAGACTACCCTGCAAATTTCAGATTTTTCTCGTTTCCACTATGTCCTGTCTATAGGAGTGCGTGGCTTTGTATACCAATTCCCATCATTTTCAGGATATACATCACGTTACATGAGCCAAAAGCCCACTTTACAATGATATTCCTGAGGGGTTAATTTAATTCCCTCCCCCCAAACAGTCTCAGTCTTTCTACTTTGCTGTAGTGGTGCTCAGACTTACGTAGCATGAAACATGGTCTCATCTATACGGTCATTTATTTCACTAAAAATAGTAATCCTAATAGCAACTGGAGAAGCATTTGCCTGAGACAAGAAGTGTGCTCTCCAGCATATCAAACACTTAAAGAACCAATTTTTATAAAAGCTTAGGTATTCAAAACATTTGAAATACCAAAAGACCCAACAGCTTGAGAATCAAATTTCTCAAAATTAGTTTCAATATCATAACCCTAAGACTTTTCTTCACAGATAAATTATTAGTAAAAATTATACAACTTGTCAAAGTGACTTATTGATTAAAATTCTTTGTGCCATGATGGTGGAGCATTCCAGCTGTAGCTTCACAATGCAAGTTCTCCTATTTTAGACAAGTTTTTCTATTTCCATGACCATGCCCTTATAATTACATTTCATTATGTGCAGAATTATTTTCTGCAAGCACAATAATCACTCACGAGGTAGAAACAGTATGAGCTTTGTTACCTGCAGTTATTTTCATTTTCATTTTTTTATCTTTGTGAATTCTTTGCTTAATTTCCATTTTTAATGGATAAGATTAGCAACCTATTCTTAACCACGAAAACAGGACATCAATGATAGTGAAGTTATGAATATATAGATTATGAAATCTTAACTTTGATTCATACATAATTTCAACACAGACTGACTTAAAACCTGGAAAATTTCATCAACTAGAACTTGATAATCAAATAGTTCTACTCATAAAACTTTAGATCCATATATTAATCTCATCAAAAGATGTGCTCTATTCCTGAGCTGTGTCATCTTTAGATTTAAAAAGGCAGATGTTATTCCAGGAGTTTTAAATAAAGCAAAATTAATATTCACAAGACTTGGTATCTGTTAAGAACTGTGCTTTGAAATCACAGTTCAGCCCAGAGTGCTTGAAATGGCACCTATAGAATATTTCAAAAGCTGATCTGCATGCATACTATAAATTGAGCTCATGTAACATCAACATTTTCAGTTACACATTGAGAATTTAAATTGCTCCTCAATGACATGCCCCAATTAGATACAGCAAGCACTCTTATCAGGAATTCTAGCATCATTTAACAATTTTCAATTTAAAATCTCTGATTTTCTTTTTTACACTATCAACCTTGCTCAAAACACTTGAAATACCAAAAACACCCAGCCCCTTGAGAAACAAAATGAAGCACAATGTATATGTCTCTTTTCATTACTCCATAATATTAGAATTGCCTATTGTAATCTTGATTATGTTTTCAACAATTTTGTTCCTCTTCCCAAACAATTTTATTAGGAACTGCATAATTCATTATATTCCAACAGTGATTAGTCTAATGACTTCTTTTATTTATTTATTTAAGATTTTATTTATTTGAGAGAGAGAGAGATAGTGAGAGAGCACGAGCAGGAGGTTGGGGGTGAAGAGGGAGAAGCAGGCTCCCTGCTGAGCAGGGAGCCCAACGCAGGACTCAATCCCAGGACCCTGGGATCATGACCTGGGTTGAAGGCAGACACTTAACCAAAAGTTAATTCACAGCCACTGAGAACAAACTTGATCTCTAATATTGGTGTCACTTATTTTTATTTATTGGGACTACAAACCTGTTAGAGGTGCTATACCAGACATTCACCCTAACCATTCAAATCTCAATAACCCTACAAATAGCAGTCCTACTCTAATCAGCAGGAACAGTTATTACTGGTTTCCATTATAAAACCAGGACCTCACTGTACATTTTATACCCCAAGGCATGTCTGTTTCACTTACCCCTGTGTTAGTAATCAACCAATAGAACTTGCCATGTAACTTACAGCAAATGTTACAGCTGACCATCTATTAACTCACCAAATCTGAGGAAGGATATTAGCCCTATTGTCAATTTGTCCATTGATACTGTCAATAGAACTTATTATTTTAGTACTTCTTACAGTTTTAGAGTTAGCAGTTGCCTTAATCCTCATGGTCTTCACTCACTTAGGAAATAAATCAAGACTCACCAAATATATACTTACCATATAGGAAACCCAAGCCCTTAGCCATTAATAGGAGCAGCATTGATTCTATAACCTATTAATAATCTCAGGTAATAATTCTATTACCTATTAATAATCTGATTCTACCTCAACTCATTAGCCTTCTTAATACTAGGATTATTAACCACCACATTAACAGTATACTGATGATGACGAGACATTGTATAGGAATGTTTTTTTCCAAGATTGTTGCACATCAGTTGTATAAAATGACTTTGATATGGAAAAATCCTCTTCATTCTGTTAGAAGCACTTTTCTTTGCAGGATTTTTCTGCATTTTCTCAAACTTAATGCTTGTGCCTGGAGTTGGCAGATGCTGACCAACAATAGATATTTACTTACCTACTACATCCACTAGAAGTGCCATTATTTGATACTTTAATCCTTCCAGCTTCTGGCTTTCTTATTACTTGAACTCACTACTGTCTTAATAGAAAATCGCAAACAGATAATACAACTAGTATTTATCACCATTGCTTAAGGAGTTTACTTTATTACAAGCTTCAGGATAATATGAAAGAGATTCCCTGCCTTTGACAGCATCTATGGCTCAACATTTTCTAGAGGAAGAAGATGTCCTGAGTAGCATGTAATCACTGATCTAGGACTCCTTTTTTTTTTTTTTTAAGATTTTATTTATTTATTTGAGAGAGAGAATGAGATAGAGAGAGCATGAGAGTGGGGAGGGGCAGAGGAAGAAGCAGACTCCCCGCCGCGCAGGGAGCCCGATGCGGGACTCGATCCAGGGACTCCAGGATCATGACCTGAGCGGAAGGCAGTCGCTTAACCGACTGAGCCACCCAGGCGCCCTTCTCATGATTTTTAAGTAAACAAGAACATCTAACCTTAGAAGAGTACATGAGATACTACCATGTATTTTAATATGCAAATAAATAGGAAAAAGAAAAAAGGACTGTAAAAACTATATACTAAATAATGTACCGCTGAGAAAATTAGAATTAAAAAAATACTTTTTTTTAAAAAAAAGATTTTATTTATTTATTTGAGAGAGAGAGAATGAGAGAGAGCACATGAGAGGGGGAAGGGTCAGAGGGAGAAGCAGACTCCCCGCTGAGCAGGGAGCCCGATGCGGGACTCGATCCCGGGACTCCAGGATCATGACCTGAGCCGAAGGCAGTCGCTTAACCGACTGAGCCACCCAGGCGCCCTAGGACTCCTTATTCATATGCTTTCTGCATCAAAGAAAATGCCATTTCACATCGAATCAGTGCTTTGAGTTTAAAGTTGCTGCCTGATACTGACCCTTTGTGGATGTCATGTGACAATTACTTTATGTATTAATTTATTGATGAAGAGGCTACTTTTCAAGAATTAATAGTATAATTGACTTCAAATCAGCTACTTTTGACATAAATCTAAGACTAGCTTAATATGATCGCTAGTAGTTAATACACCCTTCACTTCTGTATTAGTAATTATCGCAGTCTCTTGACCACAGTTAAACATAGTCACAGAAAATCAAGTCTGTATCAGTCCCGATTTGACCCATTAGGATCTGCTTGCCTACCACTTTCAATAAAATTCTTCATAGGGTCAGTTACATTCTTACTATTTGACTTAGAAATTAGGCCTTTTGACCACTACCTTGGGTTTCCCACATAATCAACCTACAGACTATGTTATAGCTTGTATTTTTATTCCATTATTAGCCAACCCACAAACAAAGAGGTACTTAAAGGAGTAAAATGGACCTATGCAGGAAGTCTTGCTTTCATTTTTAAGTTCTCTCACCACTGTCTTAGCAACTACCGTATCCCAACACCTTATTTTAAAACCTGTTTTGAAGTCCTTGACACAGAGAAAGTGCCCTGCAGTAGCAACTTCCCCTCTTCTCTCATGCTCCTATAGTTCTACTCTGGACAGACTTGTCTCTGACTGTATATATTTTGATTTCTTGTCTTTTTTTCTTGCTGAACAAGTCAGTGAAATCAAGGGAGAGCCTCAGCCCACCACGTGAATACACGGGCAGCAATTGGGTGTCCTGTCTGCACTTTGCCCTCTTCTTAGTGCTCCTCACTTTTCTCCAAGCCTGTTGAATCATCCTCCTCACACGTTCTTCTACTTGAGATTATTCCATCAGCAGCAAGAGCTTATTGCCTTGTCTTACTTATTCCTTAGATCTGCTCAAAGAGGTGGAACCTAATTATTACTGATTCTACTGCTTTACTGTGCTCAGTGCACACAGTTTAGTGACACTTAGAAGTCACAGCCTTCTTCGAGCTTTCAATCAAGTGGACCAATACAAATCTATCCAGTTCATTTTACATCTAAACCAAATATACCAGATATCAAATAGGACTTCCATCCTTTTGGATTCTAATATCACAGAGTGAGATAATTGCACAGAGAACTATAAGAACGCTTCAGTACAAGAGGTGATCATAAGTCACTGGCAGATTGGGGCACCAAGGACCCAGAATCATGCAGGCACACCCTCACTTTCTCAGCTCTCCTTTTCTCATTTCACATATAACCAAAAGACAACAGAATTAGGCATTTCCTTTTGGGGATAGGCTCTCATTTAGAAAGCCAGTTGGGGTTTGACAAGACAGTGTGGACCCAGTTTGTGCTCTTGGCCCCTCCCCTCTGCCTCTTTGGGTCTGCCATTTTAGTTGACTCACTATCATCTTCCTCCAACCTCCTCTCAAGGTAGAATCTGGTAGGAGCTGATGTCAGTCATGTACCTCAGCATGAATTGAAGTCCTTGGTCACCTGTTGTTTTCTAAGGACAAGAGGCTTGGTCTCAGTTGGGAATCTCATAACTGGGTCATGTATGTTAGTGGAGGAGGGTTGGTTTGGCTGGGCTCATTATGTCCCATCCCTAAGGCCCTTAAAGTGGCAGTTCTCTCTGTGTTGTCTTTGGATCAGTAGTATCTACATGAGCTGGGAACTTCTTAGAAATGCTCACATCTTGCTCACACCAGATCTACTGACTCAGAAATTTGGGAAAGTGAGGGGAAGAGGCAGCAATGCAGGCTCACCCTCAGATTTGAGAACCACTGTCCCAGGAGTTACTACTCTAGGCCCATATAAGCAAGGGAGGCCCAGTTGCTGTGACAGTATCTACTGTATGAAGTTATTACGTGTGGAGAATTTGTTGTAATCATGTGAACGAAGCACTGGGCCAGTCCTAGGGATTAATATTTGTGATTATGGGAGACCCTGGGATTAATTTTTGTGATGAATGTTACTCTGTAATGGGATTTTATGCATCCAAGAGAATATGATTTGCTAATGGAATTAAGAGCACAAGCCAGGGAAATGCGCATCTATTTGTGAGCCTGAATTTGCATTCAAACAATGAATAGGCTAATTACAACTCTGATCTGTTCAAGCACAAGGCTTTCTTATTTCCTTTTCAAAGTGTTATCTTTTGTCCTTGGAAGTAACGAAACTGTATTTCTTTTAAAATGCTCTCAGACCCACCAGACCAACATTTGTCCTCAAATAGGGAAAACGTGCAGGATTTTATAATTTTGAAAATCCTCAAATCTAGCATCAGAGAACCAAAACCATTAACAATGAGGAAAGGAAAGAGAGAAAGAGAAGCCCATGGTATGAAAGGTGTAATCTGGGGAGAATGTCAACCTAAAAATAAGAAACCAATTCAAGGGGCAAAGTGTTTATTTAGAAACAAAGAACTGTAACTCAAGGTATACAAATTTAGGTAAAAACCCAAATAATGTCCTGATTACAGGGGACGAACACAGGGTTTTTATGGGGGAAAAAAAAGATTAGGTGAAGTTATTTTTAGGAAGAGATCATTGGGGCTGATGAGCAGGGCTAGATTTGTACTTTATTGATTGGTCAGGCAAAGTGGTCACTAGGCAGAAGTTCACTTCTACCAGTCTTTTCAAATAGCATTTTCGCATTCTTGCTGACTTCTTGGAATGTTGATGGTTTGGCCCAGCTCAAAGGTTTAGAAAATAGTATGTGCAAGGCATTTCAGAAAATGACTCCTCTGGCTTTATTTTCAAGTAGATTCACTTTGTCACTTTTCACATTTCCCCCTTTTGATTAGAAAGCATCGTTGAGCAACCACTAGAATCGAGTTTTCTCATGTTTTTTGATATTTAATCCTTCATTGCCAAGGAGACACATTAATTCCTTGTGGCCAAGAAGGCTCCTTCCTGGTGTTTCTTGTCCTGAGTTGGAGGGAACCTGGCTTCTTTAGTTAGCCTGTAGGCCACATTTGAGCAAGCGCATCAAAACAGAGGAAGGCTTGTTATCAAGTTTTATAAAATAAACAAAATTTGGTAAAGTTCTCTTAACTGGCCAAATAAATATTGGAAATCAATTCAAAATGTTGGACTACCATTATTTGTGTGGAGTTTTATAGCACTGTGATGAACAACAGAGCAGTCTTATAATAATAGCAATTCCAAGAGTCACATGTGAGACACAAATTCCAAACTGTATAATAGGTTGAAACCATGAGGTTATCTCTGAGGGTGGTCAACTAAACAGGTCAAAAGACCAAGAGCTTTCTTTCTTTTTTAAGATTTTATTTGTTTATTAGAGAGAGAGAGCATGCGAGGGGAGGAGCAGAGCGGGGAGGGAGAGGGATAAGCACACTCCGTGCTGAACTCAGAGCCTGACATGAGGCTTGATCCCAGGACCCCGAGCTCATGACCCAAGCCGAAACCAAGAGTTGGACACTTAACCAACGGAGCCACCCACGTGCCCCAAGACCAAGAGCTTTCTAGAGGTACCTATCACACGTGCTTTTTAGAGGTACCAGTGGGCTCATTCTCTGATTTTGTGCAATTGTGTTTCATCCAATCCTGAAGAACTTATCCAAGTACAGCAGGTGGTATTAGCAATAAAGCAGATGCCACCTTGCTCTGCTAAGAAATAATCAAGAGCAATTCTGTTATGCAAAACAACTCAAGCAAGTGAATGCAAAGATTGTTCTTGGGCATCTATTGCCTTAGCAGTAGATTCAGCAATATCCCTTAAAGTTTTACCTAAGTTTATGATCATGTATGCCTTTGCATCAGCACCCCACCATGGAAATAGGATTTTCAAAAATCTTATTCCTTTTGTGTCAGAGACACCTTCTGGCAGTTCTCATTTTAATGTGTGATATGGATTAATGGGGGATGTCCAAGTCTGAGTCTCTAATCATGTAATGAAGTAGGTGTGACCAATAAGCCAACTGCCTAATAACCTCCAAGTTGATAAAGATTTAAACAATGTGTTCCCCATAAATCTTTCTGCCACTGCAAGTAAAAATAAATCTGAATGGGGCAGAGATCATGAAGTTACCATAATGATATTGATTGAGCCAAGGATTTGAAGGATGCAAGCAATTAAGAAGGTTATCTGCAGGTGGAGTAAAATTATACTGACATAAAGAAGTAAGAGTTGCAGAAGAAAAACTATTGAAGCCTGGGATGCCTGGCAAGCTTAATGTTTCAGTTTTACAAATGTTACCTCTTAAATCTTTGGAGGGTCTATTGGCTAGGCAAGTTCTAGAAGGAATCCAGGTAGACCTTACACAATACAACGGTTTAATAGGACACTTAGCACAAGGAATTGGAGGAGGAATGGTGGAAAGATTGGTAATTAAATGTACTAACAGATCTCTAGATTTATGTGTAGAGTGAAGCTTTTGATGGCAAACCCTGTTGATTTGTCAGGCCAGGGGAGCAGGAACTTTCTTTAAATGGGAAACATGGAATCCAGGAATCAATACCATTGAGCTTTGCAGCACAAAGTTTAGGTAAAAGTACCGATATGGTCCTTTCCATCTTGGGTGTAAGGAATTCTTTTGGATATGTCACTTTCAATAAACAAAATTGCCAGCTTGTAAGTTTTGGTGTTTTATTTCTTTGCCTCCTGGAAGCACACTAAAAAGATTGCATGATTTTTGTTCATGACCTTTATTAGTCCCTTAAAAAAGTGGAGAATATCTTCTTTAATTAGTTGAGCATTAAATGCAGCCAGGACCAGTTGCAAAGTTCTCCCAGTTACACACTTGAAGGGAGAAAGCTTATGTTTTCTGAAAGGAGTGGCCCTTAAATTCAATAGGACCATAGAAAATGCTGTAGGCCGGGTCAATTTAAATATTTCCATGAATTTAGCCAATTGCCTTTTAATGATGCCATTTGTTCTTTCCACCAGTCGACAGGACTGAGGGTGGTAGGCACAACGGAAATGTTGTAATAGAGGCCAAATAGAGCATATTTACTTCATGGTGTGGCCAATAAAGTAGGGTTCAAGGTCACCATGTAATTCCAAAGGTATGCCCCAAGCAGGTATGATCTTTTCTAACAATCCTTCTGCAACAGTTAAAGCTGTAGCATGCCAGCAAGGAAATGCCTCAACCCAAATGAGAAAATATACAGATCATGACAAGGACATACTTGCAAACTTGAGAAGGAGATAGCTGGATAAAATCTATTTGCCGAACCTCAAAAGGCCCACTAGGTAATGGCCCACTAACAAAATGGCCAGCAGCTGTCTGAATCATTTTCCTTGGGTTAAATTTTAGACAAACAGTGCAGGTGAACCGTGCTGCCTTAGCAGCCTTAGAGACATTTCCTCACCAGTATTGCTTCATAAAGCTTATAAGTTTGTCAGTTGCCCAGTGAGTCATTTAATGAGTCATTTCAAGGAGGATTTTTTTTTTTTCATAAATTCTGGTAGCACTGGTTTATTGTTTGGACCACACCATAAATTTGTTAATGAACTGAAAATTCAACCATTGTCGGTCCAATAAAGTTTTCCCTATTGGAAGTCTTGGCTCGGACACCCTTAACAATAAGATTCAAATCTTCTTTTGGAAAATAATCAATATTTCTTGGTTTCTGTGGAACTTAAGGCAGCTGTTTTTGCTGCTTGATCAGCTGGATTATTTCCTTGACTCATCCAATTCTAATTTTGAATAGCCAGGGAACTTAATAATGGCCAAGGTGGAGGGAAGTTGAGCTGAATCTAGCAACTCATTGACAAAAGCTCCATTTTTTAATTTGATAGCTTTGGGAGGTTAAAAATACTCTTTGTTTCCAAAGCATACCAAAATCATGAATAACCCCAAAGATGTAATGATCATCTGTGTAAATATTTGTAGTTCTATCTTTGGCCAAACTACAAGCTCTAGTTAAAGCATAAAGTTCTGCCTGTTGTGCAGACGTAGCCATTGGGACAGGAGCTGCTTCAGTTATTTCAAAGGTAGTGGTAATAGTCTACCCAGCACAGCATTTTCCTCCATGGTTCCTTATATAGAAACCATCAGTAGACCATGAGCATTTGTTTGGTATTCATAATGGGAGTTTGCTATTAAGTTGCCGGAGTCCAGCTCCAGCCGGGGTGGGTCTCTCGTAGGAAAGGACAGCGTTGGCGAATGAGGAGACACAGACACAGAGTCAGGTTGCAAGCATCTCCTCCTGACAGGCTCGGAGGAACTTTATTTATATGTTAGGATATTTTTGTTTTTCCAAATCTTAGATCATTTTCTGGATTACAGCCATAGCCTTCTTTCATTTTTTCCTTTGTAATGATTAACATGACCTTTATTGATTTCTGCTTATTGGCTTTCGCTAAAACTAAAAAACAGTATGCAAAGAGAAAGGTGCTAGACAGAGCGTGACCGTCTTGTTATTTTGTTCTATAGAAACTAATTCTTCGTGGAATTAGTTTCATTATGATTGCTTAGATAGGCGTAACTAAGATGAGTAGTCAC
>NC_138369.1:95183515-95198867 GCF_054177405.1 Leptonychotes weddellii | reverse complement strand
TTTGCTTGGATAAACCTGAATCTCTATTGAGGAAGGTGAATGGATCCACCTGATAATCTGTTGTGGATTTTGACCAAAATTCTTCAGGGACTTTATCTAAGACAGTTAAGCTCTCGGTGTCCTTATTAGCTGATTTAAGGGAAGAGATTGTTGAGGTATTAAAGGGTCTTCCATGCTGCTCATCCAAACAGAGGCTGAGTCAATTTCAAGAATTATTTCTCCCTATTGGGAAAAGGAGATGGCAGTGTGATCTTTACCTAAGAAGTCTCTTCCAAGTAGATGAACAGGAGCTGAATGGACTAGCAAAAAAGAAGGACTTTCCTGAAAGGGTCTAAATGAAAAGGGAAGGGAAGAGACTTTTAAGCTGTTAAGGGTTTATTAGAAATTCCCACCGTTTGAATTTTTTCTGTACTCCAAGGAAGGGGTTGTTACAGGTTGGTGGGATTGAGCACAGAAAGAGTTGCTCTGGTGTCATTTAAAATGGTAAGGACCCCATTTCTGGTCATTGAGGAAGTTTTACCTGGATGATTAAGAGGCAAAGCTGGAAAAAAACCCTTGTGTCTTCTCAGACAAGCCTCAGTCCACTAGTGAGGCTGAGGGCTCCGTGTTAGTGGATCACCTTAGGTGTTTCAGTTTAAGGCATGTCTGGAAGGGCTCTGAGGTTTTATAAAAATGGCAAACATTTTTAGAAGAAGCTGTTGGTCTAGTTTTTGAATGCCATGGCCGATACAGCTGCTTGAGTTGGAAATTTAGGATTTTAGTTGACTTTCTTTTAGTAACATCCTCAAGGGCTCTGGATAATTGATTGGCTAGATTGACTAGAGCAGGTGTAGACACGGTCTCTCATTCCATCCTAGTTCTTTTACCTAGGAAAAGTGTTCATAACCAAGGCCATTTACAAACATGGAATTGAAGGCCTCCTGGATGGAATCTACATCTGAAGGAAACAATTTGAAGCATATTATAGTAGTCATGAACTGCTTCCTCAGGCTGAGTACATGACCAGATTTTATTTCAATCAGTGGCCTTAGTGAAGGCATGGGGAATGGCTTTCTGTGAAGTTTAGCAACCTACCCTCAGGTTCCCTGTTCTATGGTAAGACCCACTAGAGATTGTCTGATGGCAGTTCCATCCAGCCTTTGACATCCAATGTTGGGTTTGGCCCTCTCTGACTAGTAGATGGAGTGAGTGATAGAGATCAGAGAAATCAGTCTTGTGGGGTTGGATGGCAATACTAAATTCATCAGCAAACCGATGAGGGTCTTTAGAGACCCTTAGAAACTCCTTAGCAATTGCTCTCAATTCAGCCTTTGTCCAGGGAGTGTACAAAATGTATAGGAACATACCCTCTGAGCTAGGTCTAATCTTGAACAGGATAGTGGGAAGATGATAAAACAGGAGGGTCATGAAGAGCCTTAGGATCTTGGGGTAAAAAGGATGTTCGGCCAGAGAGGGGTAAAGAGGAGTAGAAGAGGTAGAGGAAGAGCAACCTGAGGCAGCAGGGGGAGACTGAAGAGAAGAATTTATAAGGCCTTACGGGTCTTTTCTAATTGAGAATTCTCTGTCACCTTGGAAACTGTATTCTGAAGGGAGGTAATCTAAGAGACTTCAGTTCATTTTGAAGCTTCCAAATACCAATTTAAATAAGCAGCCTATTCAATTTGTTTGGTTCTAAATCCAAGACTCTCAAGTCTAATCTGAATAAGGAGAAGTTTTCGGAGTTCAAAAGAGCCCTGAAGTGACCACTGTAATTGTAAATTGTCTTTGGTATTATTTTCTGCCAGGATGGAAATTTACAAGAGGAAGGACCATGTTTCTTAAACATAAAGCAAGCTGGAGTCCCTGAGGGAGGAACCCCTCAAGGAGACTTAGGAAAAGGGAGTCCCATCATGTAGAAAAGCACACAAACCAAAGGTAGAATACTCACCAAGCAGGGAAACCCCTGGATCAGTAATGGCCATGATCTGGCACAAAGGGACAGCTGTCCCCAGGGCAACCATCCCCTGATCCCAAAGAAGGGAGGTCGAGGAGATGGAGGTTTGGGGAAGTGGCAAGCACAAAGGGCTTATGGGAGTCCCACACCTAATTCCAGGGGATGCCAGTTCATGAACATGAGGTCCTTTCAGGTCCCATTTCTGACACCAGGAATGTCAACCTAAAAACAGAAATGAGTTCAAGAGGCAAAGGGTTTATTTGGGATCAAAGAATTACAATTTGGGGTAGGCAGATTAAGTAGAAACCCAAATAACGTTCTGTTTATAAGAGGTAGACTTGGGGTTTTTATGGGAAAGAAAGAGGAAGAATAGGTAAGCTGTTTTTTAAGAAGAGTTTGTTGGTGCTGGCAAGCAGGGCTAGATTTGTACTTTGTTGGTTGGTCAGGTAAAGTGGTCACTAGACACAAGTTCAATTTTATCAGTCTTTTCAGACAGAATATTCTTATTCTTGCTGACTTCTTAGAAAGTTGGTGGTTTGGCCCAGTTCAAAAATTCAGAAAACAGGATATGCAAGGAAGTGCCTCTGAAATGGCTACTCTGGCTCCATTTTAAAATATGCTACTTATGTCATTTTCCACAAGCCATTGGCTTGCTCTGACCTGGCACTTCTTCTACTCCTATCTCTGAATTAGTCTGGGGCACATGTGTACACTTTGCTAAAGGTTCAGAACAGGGAACCACCTCAAAGCAAGATATCTTCCTGCACGGTGGTTGATGAGCTGCTCAGTGGGATACTTTGCAGTGGATGTGACCCAGAATCTTTCAGGACCTGAAAGGAGGATTTTCCTCTAAAAGCCCTTGCATGCTATAGCCAATCTGAGTGCTCAGCTTTCTGTGACCATGCTCCTTGCTCACACTGGCCTCCTTCTGTCCTCAGATGTCCCAGGTTCCTCCATACACAGGGCTTCCTAACATGCTGTTCCCTCTGCTTCCAATGCTTTTCTGCTTCTTCACTTGGCTGGACCCAGTCCATCCTTCATGGGCTTAAACATCCTTTCCCTAGGTGCCCTTGGCCTCAGTCTGGGTATCTTCTTTTGTTTTTCATTCTTCTGGTGCCCTGTATTTTTCCTTTGGAAAAGATTGTGTAGGGGAGGAAGAATTTTCCTCAGCCCTCTTAGAGTTCCTGGCTAGGCCTGAAAATAAAATGGACAAAGACAGATTAACAAGAGAAAAGCATACACAGTATTTAAGTTTTATGTGACATAGGAGCCTTCATAAGGAAATGAAGACCCAAAGAAATGGTGAAATGTGCGTTTTTTGTTTTTTTTTTTTAAAAATTTTATTTATTTATTCATGATAGACAGAGAGAGAGAGAGAGAGAGAAACAGAGGGAGAAGCAGGCTCCCAAGGAGCAGGGAGCCTGATGCGGGACTCGATCCCAGGACCCTGGGATCATGACCTGAGCCGAAGGCAGACGCTTAACCATCTGAGCCACCCAGGCGCCCAACGTGCGTGTTTTTATGCTAAGCTTGATGATGAGTGGAAGGTCATGGCAAGATGTGATAGAATAGGACAAAGGAAAGCTAAATGTAGTAAACTGGGGGAAACTCATCAAGGCCTTTTAGTTTAGATTTCTCTCTGTCTTTGGAGATAAAGATGCTCCTTTCCTCTCACGTGAGGGTTTTATGGCTTGCTTCAGGGAAAGTGAGAAAGTCTTTTTTGAATATGCCATTTCTCAAATTCCTTCAATTTGAAATATTCAACATGCCAAGGTAGCATATTTTGGGGGAGCGTGTCCTGAACCCTGTCACTTATCAAATTGCACACTTATTTGTGTGATTATTTGCTTAATGTCTGCCTTGCCCACAAGAATATGAGCTTCCTGGGGCCAAGGACCATGCCTGCCTCCACTGCCAAATCACATATCAGTGCCTGGCATAGCCCAGGGCCTGACACAATACACGTACAATACATTTGTGGTGAATGAATGAGAAGTGCAATAAAAATTCTGTGACTGCTCTCTTCTGCTAAATCTAATTCCCCATGGATTAATCTAACTGCTGGAGTTTCTCTTCTCTGTTCCAACACACTCTGCTCAGTCTCCCCCAAACTGGCATGTTTTCTGCCTGAAAAATAACCTGCATCTTCCTCTCAGAGACCTAATAGCTTATGTGTCCTGGTTCTGCCAGCCTCTTCCTGGCATTTGCCTCTGTCCCTCACCAAACCTTTATTCCTCATTCTGTCATTTGTCTTTACTCTCTACAAGGGAAGGAGAGTTTGGAGCACCGAGGGTCCTTTTCTTTTGCCATTTAAAAACAAGAGCTCTGTATCACATTACAAAGAAAGAAGGATCAACCTCTTAGCTCAGGGTGCAGTCACGTGGGCTCTGAGCAGGACTGTTTCTAGGCACAACCTTCACATATGTGCTGTGGCAACCTAGAAAGGACGGTCTCATGGCTGAGAGCAGATTTTGTGGGGACTAGCTGTCAGGGAATAGGTGTATGCCGTCTGCTGGTTTGGGGAGCTGCTACCGTGAAGACTGCTGCTGCAGAACTCTCCAGGGGCTCCATTTACGGAGACTACAATGTGAGGGGCTCCCCCCGGAGTTTGCAATGGGTAGGGCTTGCGGTTGTGTGTTCTTATGGATGCATCATTGCAGCCCTTGTTTATGGATAAAAAATAAATTCAAATGTTGTTCTGTGGCTTTTAGGATGAAGTCGTTTGAGTCTGGGCCTTTAAATCAAATAGGCAGCGACTTTATTAAGTGACAAACATAAAATATCCTATAGGAAAGTCTTAATTTTCCAAGTCAATAAATCTGAAAACCAACAACCAGACTGAAATGATTATATTAAAAAGAAAGGAAGAAACAAACAAATCCTCTAAGTTTCCATGTAGTCAGTTTCTAAGTCCGTAAGTATTTTAAGTGTCACTCTTGATTTTAGCATCTGATGAGTTTCTTTCTTCCCCTAGACAAGGTACATAGTAGGTCAAGTTCATCTGGGGTTTGGGTCATGTAGAGAGTCTGTATGAAATGACCCTGGGGCTGAGCGGGTGAGAATGGAGGTGAGGGGAAGATAAAGACAACGGGTTCTTCTGTTGTGTTTTTGTTGGGAATTTTTCCACTTGTGTACAGAATAGAAAATCTAAACAACTGTTTTCAAAATGCTTATGTATTGAATGCATGGATGATTAGTTAGGTCTGGTGATGGAAAGGGCTCAAGGATATGAATGAGATAACTTGAGATTCAGCCAAATCTTTCCACTAAAGGGATAGGGCGTGGACAGGGAATATCAGTTAGAAGTCTCAGAGAAATTCTAGAAAGAGATTATAAGCATTGAACCAAGGAATTGCTATACAGCAAAGTCTTTTTTTTTTTTTTAAAGATTTATTTATTTGAGAAGGAGAGAGAGAATGGGTAAGTATGGTGGGGGAGGAGCAGTGGGAAAGGGAGAGAGAAACTCAAGCAGATTCCTCGATGAGTCCAGAGCCCATCACAGGGCTGGATCCCTGAGATCACGACATGAGCCAAAATCAAGAGTTGGATGCTTAACCTACTGCACGACCCAGGCACCCAGCAGCAAAGGCTCTCTGGTGGCTTTGAGGACACATGACAGACACTTTGGGTTGGCTACTTAATTGCCATTCCAATGTACTTCCATTAACTGCCTCCCATTATGGCAGCAGGGAAAAGTCAAATGCTAACTTTTCCAGCCTTCCTTGCAGCTACAGTTGTCCATATAACCTGGTTCTGTCCAGTGAGACTAGAGAAAGTCAACTGAGGTTATTAAAAGAAGAAATCTACTCCCTGATAGAAGGAGAGAAGACCATCATGATGGTTCTTTTTCATATTTTTCCTCCTGTTATGCAGCTGTCCACTCCTCTTGGTTTTGGACATGTTCGTGTAGGCCTGTTGCCCGCATTGCACTGGCCATCTTATGATCAAAGGAGGAAACTCATGAAAAGTGCAGAGATGCTGACTCAGGGTCCTGACCCTGTGTTGCTTTTGAGCCAGTTTTGGAACTATCCATGTCCAGATTTAATTTTTTATAGCTTAAGATACTCTTAGTTTTATTGTTGTGGTTGTTACTTATAGTCCAAATCATTCCTAACTGATACAGAACATAATATAGTTTTTACTAGTCTAGGGAAGCAATGTAGACTGATGAGGAAAAGCCTGGGTTTCATTTGGAATCAGACAGACCGCTCCATCATTTATTAGCTATGTGAACTTGAGCAAGGCAATATATGTCATGTGTTAAATGAGAGAATTGGAAAAATGGATGCTAAGATCATACCATGAGGAAAAAAAATAGTGCCCTAATGTGATAATGGTAAAAAAAAAGGGGGGGGGGTTGCAGAGTGACAGCGTATACCGTAGGGACAACCAAGGGAGATATATAGTCTCAGTGTTCCATAGATTGGGTTCAATTGCCCCAGACATGACCTAGCATTGTGCATTCTTTTTTTTTTTTTAAGATTTTATTTATTTATTTGACAGAGAGAGACACAGCGAGAGAGGGAACACAAGCAGGGGGAGTGGGAGAGGGAGAAGCGGGCTTCCCGCCGAGCAGGGAGCCCGATGTAGGGCTCGATCCCAGGACCCTGGGATCATGACCTGAGCTGAAGGCAGACGCTTAACGACTGAGCCACCCAGGCACCCAGCATTGTGCATTCTTAAAGGGCAAACAAGGATTTTATCTATGACAGCTCTGTTCTTGCTAAGAGCTTACCTCCAAACCTGACACCATCTGCAGCGTATCAGGGGGCGTTTCTTGTTGCCTTAATATATAATTAGCAGCTGCATCTTACTGTTGCTGTCAGCTCTGAAGACCTGGTCTCTGTGGAGTCTCTGAAGCATCTAAAGTTGGGGCTGGATGGGTGCCATGTTGCCATGGCAACAGCTATACTCCTAGCACCAGGAATATGCTTGTTTTTTCTAAGAGCCAGGCATTGGCCTTCCACTTCGGGGGGGAAAAGATGCTTTCTCCTTCCAGAATTCTGCCACGGAAGTCTCTGGCTTCACTTTTAGCCAGTGGTTATCCCACAACAAGACTTCCTCCACTTGGCTGGCCAGACAATTGCTGTGGTTTTAGGCTACATGTGGGATAGAACTTTCTGGGTTGGGACTTGTCGAAGTAGACACTCATTTGGGGAGAATGCCCTGGATCTAGCAAAGTGCTACTTCTGAAGGGAAAGAAAGGAATTTGATGGTATATGTCCTGTTCTTTAAAAAGCAGGTTTCTTAGGAGGCTACTGGCCAAATTCTCGTCCACCTTTTCTAGGAGACCAAATCAGCTCTGCCAAGAACTAAGAATTATAAGTAAAATGCTGGATTCAGGGGGATGCTTGCTGCTTGAGGGCGCTTAGAAACTAGAAAGTATGTGTTCAACTTTTTTCCCAGAGAGGTCTAATCACAGCCTGACCACCATAGTGGCTCACTATGTTCCGCTCTGACTTCATCAGTCCCTCTATCATCCCTTCCCTCTGCATGCCAGGCTGCCAGGGCTGAAAGAAGCAAGAAAATGGATGAAAGCCAAGGCCAGGACCCACACTCACGTAAAATCTTGAACAACCAGAGTTTCTTGAGTTTTCTCTCTTATCAAAGAGGGGTATCTGGAAGGTGTGCATTTTTTCTTTCAGTGAAGGATTTAATTATAATAGTATCTTCAATTTAAAGAAATAACAGCCATGTTCTATTTAATTATTTATACCTAGTGTCTCACCTTCCAGGTGAGAGAGGAGTAGAGATACTGGTTTGAGCCTAAACTAAGTTTATTTCTGGGATTTGGAGCTTTCTGGGCAAGTCTAGAATATGGGATGAGGGATGGGGGGCAGGACCACCAGAATTCTATTTGCATGTGGAAATAAGAAACCTACTGGAGTAGAACTCCTGAGGGATAAAGAGTCAGGACAAACTTTGCCCAAATTTATGGTCTCAGTCATTAAAGTGAAGGGTGGCTTTGAGGATAGAACAGTGCCTGAATCTCATTTATTCTCTGGATACTGAACCTTTGGTACAGAACTGTAAGTGAAAAACAAAATAAAATAGAAAGAACTGTTTTCACACAAAAGTCTCTGACAAGAGCAAGATAGTCGGTCTACTTTGTCACAGTGTGGGTTCAGCCATCCTTGAGGAAGGGCATGGAGGGTTAAATGGTACCAGCAGGCTCAGCAGCAGCAATAGCTGATAGAAAGAAAACTAGTCCAACAAAGGGCCACTGGCTGGAAATGGAGACTCTAGTCTCTAGTAGGACCTCAGTATCTGGTGACAAAGGGACTGATTCATGAACGAACGTGAAAATTCCCACAAGGACTCCCACAAATGTGAGAGGGTGACTTCAAGGGTGCAGAAGATCCAGCCAGAGTGGGTCGGCACCAGAAAAACCACAGCTCATTTAGTTAGTGATCCTGCCTGGGGCGAAGCACTTGTACAAGTGTCTGATTCTAATATACCATGGTAAGTGCATGATAGACATGATACCAAGACGCTGTGGAACACACCAGAGACACACTCAAATCAGGTTAAGGGAAGCTTCTGAGAACATGTGATTCTGCAATTTGGCTTGGAAGGACAAGAAGAACTAGTCAAATAAAAAGGGTCAGGAAGGGCATTCAAGGCGGAAGGAAGAATGTGTGTCAGGACAGAAGCGAGAGGCATGATGTGAGCAGGTATTTAAGTGGCTTGTTAAGGGTGGGACATTGGCTGCCCGTAGGAGGACGGCGTGGTGGGAGGTTTTTGTAAAGGGTGTTGGCCATGCAGGCAGATGACAAATTGGGAAGAGCCCTCTGTGGTATGTCAGAGAGTTTGGGCTTAATCTTGAAGGCTGAGGTGAGACTTTTTAGTTGGGGGAGCAACATGATTAAATTTCCTTTTCGGAGAACTACTATCAGAGGTATATGGGCAAACAACGCAGAGAGTCAGACTTGTTAGGAGGTTCTTACAGCAAGTGCAGCAAAAATTATGAGAGCCTGAACAAGCTGTTGTATTGCAGGTGTCTCTCCAGAGAAGGTCAGACTGTAAGGATGTAATGCAGTGTCCATAACTGTAAGGGGCGTTATGATATTCTGGGAATATAGAAGTTTTCCTTGGGAGCAGACAGTCGTGGATTCAGATCCCATAGCGTCTGTTGACTGACCAAGCTGCCCTAGTAAGGTGTATATACCAGGTGTCTGAGTCTACATTTTGTTCATTTATAAAATGAGGATAATGCTACCTACCTCAAGATGCTGTGATGGTTGAATGAAACATGAGGTACGTAAATAGTCACTCATAAGTGGATTAAGACATATGACTTCCTTTTCCTGCTCTTCTCATGGGGTATGTACAAAAATGAGCCATGTTGTGGTTACCTAAATCCAAGCACTAATTATTATTTTCCTACCAAATCCCCACCCCATTTAAACATTACTATGGAGCCATGACTCCCAAGAAGCTCAAGAAAGAGGGTGAAGCAATAAGCAGTTGTCATAACCCCTTGTGATTTATGCCTACATGAATATAAATTTGATAAAACAAAGAGATGTCCCTCTAAAATGTACTTTTTAGTGATGCTTTTCTAAGGCCTTATCACCATAATTTTAAAGAAGATAAAAATATGAAAAAAAAATTTCCTTTGAAACAAAAGGATGCATCTGAAAACTGACTTTTTGGATATATTTAAGCAGGTACAACAATTTAACACACGTTGTATCAGCAGTCTTTTTTTGTAATCATGAACTTGGGGAATAGAGATCCTGCTAATAATGGAATAAGGGGCGCTTTCAGTTCTGAGCAGTCCAGAGCTGAATTCTCATTAAAAAAATGGTGTCCAAGTTTTCCTGATAGAGGAATATAAAAGAATAAAAACTGTACCTTGAGCAGTGGAAGCAAGCATCAGCATCCCCTGGAGGGCTTGTTAAAACACAGACTGCTGGGGCCCAGCCCTAGAGTTTCTGATTCAGTAGGTCTGGGGTGGGGCCCAGGGATTTGCAATTCCAACAAGCGCTGAGGAAGCCTATATTAGTTGGCTTGGGCTGCCATACAAAATACCATAGACTGGGTAGCTTAAACATCAGGAATTTATTTTTTTACAGTTCTTGAGGCTGGGAAGTCTAAGAATCAAGTAGCTGGCTGATGTAGTTGTTGGTGAGGACTCTGGCTTGTAGATAGCTTCCTTCTTGCTGTGTCCTCCATGGAGGAGAGATAGAGTACAGATGAGCAAGCTCTTTGGTATCACTTCTTGTAAGGGCACTAATCCCATCACAGGAGCCTATCCTTATGACCTCATCTAACCCCCATTACCTCCCTTCGAAGGTCTTCTCTCCAAAAATCATCATATCGGGGGATAGGGTGAATTTTGGGAGGGACACACACTCAGTCCATAACATTCCATCTCTGGCTCCCCTGAATTTATGCACTTCTCACAAGCAATATACATTCATTCAATCCTAATAGCTCCCAAAAGTTTTAACCCATTCCAGCATCAATTCTAAAGTCCAAGGTCCAAAGTCTTATTTAAATACCACCTAGGGGCACCTGGGTGGCTCAGTCAGTTAAGCTTCTCCCTTCAGCTCAGGTCATGATCGAGCCCCACATCGGGGGTCCCTGCTCAGTGGGGAGCCTGCTTCTCCCTCTCCCTCTGCCTGCCGCTCCCCCTGCTTGTGCTCTCTCTCTTTCTCGCTGTCAAATAAATAAATAAAATCTTTTAAAAAAATATCATCTAAATCAGGTGAGATTTAAGGTACGATTTAACCTGAAGCAAAATTCCTCTCCGACCATGAACCTGTGAAACCAGACAAGCTGTGTGTTTCCCAAATGCAATGGTGGGACAGACATTGGACTGACATTCTCCTTCCAAAAAGGGAGACATTTAAAGGAAAAAAGGAACGATGGGTTCCAAGCAAGTCCAAATGTTGGCAAGACAAATTCCATGAGATCTTAGGGCTTGAGAATAATCCTCTTTGGTTCGATGCTCTGCCTCCAGGCCCACTCAGGTGGCAGTGTCACCCCCATAGTTTGGCAGGGTGGCTGCCCCTTCAGCTCCACAGAGCACCACCCTGACAGCTCTCTGAGAGGACCCCACCCTCCAAACTGAAGGAGGAAGCAGCCTCAGGCCTGTGAGAGTGGTAGCCTGGATGATGTGTTAATTTCTTCCCTTTTCTTTCCTATCCTTGAAGAATAAAACATGTTTGCAGTTGGATAGCTGTGTTCATTCCTAGTGTTTGGCCCTGTAGAATCCCAGAAGTCTGACAGTCTTCTTTCATTCTATCCCATTTTTTCCCCCTCCTGTCTTCTTTATTCTCAGCCGGTAGTGTTTTTGCTGGTATAATCCTATCTCTGTTCCGGGGAGAGGACTGGTTAAATCCACTAGTCACACCATAATCTCTTTATCAGATGATTGGTGGGCCACATCCTTAGTGTCTGATCTCCAAGTTCAGGTTCCTTTTTGTTTGACAGTTCCTTCCTTAATTCATCTCTCCCCTTATCTTTTACTATAAGCAGGCCGGAGATAACTAAGCCACTTCTTTAACCCTCTGCTGAGAAATCTCCTCAGCTAAATATCCAAGTGCATCCTTCACAAGTTCTGCCTTCCACAAAAACCGAGAACACAGTTCAAAGATTTTATTTATTTTTATTTGCTAGAGAGAGTGCACATGTGCAAGAGAGAGTGAGCGAGAGCACAAGCAGGGGGAGTGGGAGAGGGAGAAGCAGGCTCCCCGCTGAGCAAGGAGCCCAATGCGGGACTCGATCCCAGGACCCCCGGACCATGACCCAAGCCAAAGGCAGACGCTTAACCAACTGAGCCACCCAGGCATCCCCCGAGAACACAGTTCAGCTAGGCCAAGTTGTTTCCCACTTTATAGCGAGGATCACCTTTCCTCCACGTACCAGTCATCTGCTCCTCATTTCTGTCTGTGATCTCACCAGAATGGCCCATCCATATTTCTGTCAACCATTCTGTTCACAGTAATTTAACAGATGAATTTTGGAGAGGCACAAATATTTAGTCCACAACAATGCTGCTGGTCTGAAGATCACACTGAGAGCCATAGAACTTAGTAGGTCAACTGTTGCATTTTATCTTAAATACTTCCTAGGAGACAAACTAGTTTTATGACTCTAAGTATATTGTCAAAAAGCCACTGGCTGCCCATGCCTCCGAATCTGTATCACTCTTAGACCTGACCATGTTGAGTCCTGCTCTGTGTCCTTGCTTTAAATGGCCCCATTCCAGCCTTTCTCTGGCTTCACCCCTCCCCATGGGTAAAGGGTCCATGAAGCCAAGTGATTTGCCACCGTGGAGCTTGTCTCTTCCTTCTGGACCCATTCCTCTGCGTTCCTGGGACACTGGAATTCCCTGTCCAAAAGGCCCTGAGCCTGTTCTTTTCCCAAGGTGGGGGGAGTAGGAAGACAAAGGGGGCAGGTCTGGACAAGGGCAGACATGGAATTCTGAGAATTCTACACTTGAACCCAATCTTCCACATCATCATGAAGGCATATTTGTCAAGACAGAAGACAGAACATTTTTTTTTTTTTAAAGATTTTATTTATTTATTTGAGAGAGAGAGAATGAGAGACAGAGCATGAGAAGGAGGAAGGTCAGAGGGAGAAGCAGACTCCCCGCTGAGCAGGGAGCCCGATGCGGGACTCGATCCCGGGACCCCAGGATCATGACCCGAGCCGAAGGCAGTCGCTTAACCAACTGAGCCACCCAGGCGCCCAAGACAGAACATTTTTAAACCCCTTTTCGTTCAGCCTCATTTATAACTTTTAAATATTTATACAGATGGTATATGGAAGTCCTTCTGTACTCTTGCCCAGGGCTCCACAAGTATTATCACAGACCTGCTTCAACTAATAATAAAATAGGCAGGAAGCGTTACCCAAGGTCTCTTAACTTATAAAACATTAATGTATCTTTAGATGCTCCATCCTAATTCTACTCAAACTCTGGTTCCCGGACTGGCAGCATCACCTTCACCTGGGAGATTATTAGAAATGCAAATCCTTGGGACCCACCCCAGACCTACTGCATCAGAGTCTGGGCGTGCAGCCAAGGCATGGGTGCTTCATCAAGTCCTCCAGATGATTCTGGTGCCTGCTGAAGTGGGAGAATCCTTGTGCTAGACCACTGCTTCTCAGGTTTAGTGTGCGTAAAAAAAAAAAAAGTCACCTAGGATTTGGTTAAAATGCAGTCCAAGATCAAAGTGTTGCAGGTTCAGTTTCTCCTGAGACCTCTCTCCTTGGGGTGCAGATGGCTGTCTCCTCGCTGTGTCCTTACATGGTGTTAACCTCTGTATGCATGCATCCCTGATGTCTTATGCTTTTCTTATAAGGACACTAGGCCTATTGGATTAGAACCTCACTCTCATGACTTCATTTAACCTTAATGAATCCTTTTTTTTTTTTTTTTTTAAGATTTTATTTATTTGACAGAGAGAGAGAGATAGTGAGAGCAGGAACACAAGCAGGGGGAGTGGGAGAGGGAGAGGGAGAAGCAGGCTTCCCGCGGAGCAGGGAGCCCGATGCGGGGCTCCATCCCAGGACCCTGGGACGATGACCTGAGCCGAAGGCAGATGCTTAACGACTGAACCACCCAGGCGCCCCAACCTTAATGACTTCTTTAAAGGCTCTATCTCCAAATACAGACATTTTCTAAGGTCCTAGAGGTTAGGACTTCAACATGAATTTTGTAAGACACAATTCAGCTCATTAATGACAATGTGTAGTGTGTAGGGAGCCCCTGATCTGGGCTGGAGACCAAATCTGGACTTCTGGAATGACTTCGCTGTTAGTGGAACCTATTTCTGAAGCTTTAAATGGCTTGATAACTATCTTAGACCTTATGACTTACTTGTTTCGTTTTTGACAGATGCTCTGTCTACCCAAAGTGGGGCTGTAGCTCTTCTTCTCCTTCCCACATCCTGAGGTTCCCCACACTCTCTCCTGCAGCTCCCTCTTATTCCCTGCCAGGCAGCCCACTTGCTCCTGAGTCACGCAAATTGTCTACGGGTTTGGCTGACATCTTAGGGTCACTTCAAAGCTTTGTTATCCTGTCCGTGCACAGAATATACCTCCTCCTTCAGCTAACTTTTCTAAACTCGTGTTATCTGCCTACCTGTTAAAGATCAACTTTTAACTTGGGGTGTACTGATTACTTACGGACCTCTAGTTAAGAGACAAGGCAGCTAGTCAGAAGAAGGGAAAAGGTTTCCTTAAGTCAATTTTCTTTTGCTCTCTTCCGACCTGTCAAGTACCCTCACCTTTTGGAAAACAAAGCTTATTTTGCTACCATTAAAGAGTGAGCTCTTTAAGCACCCATATGATCTCACTGATATGAGGAATTCTTAATCTCAGGAAACAGAGGGTTGCTGGAGTGGTGGGGGGTGGGAGGGATGGGGTGGCTGGGTGATGGCCATTGGGGAGAGTATGTGCTACAGTGAGCGCTGTGAATTTTTTTTTAAGGATTTTATTTTTTTTTAAAGATTTTTTATTTTTATTAAATAAGAGAGAGTATAAGCAGGGGGAGCGGCAGGTAGAGGGAGAGGGAGAGGGAGAAGCAGGCTCCCCGCTCAGCAGGGCCCTGGAATCATGACCTGGGCCGAAAGCAGCGGCTTAACCGACTGAGCCACCCAGGCGCCCCGAGCGCTGTGAATTGTGTAAGACTGTTGAATCACAGACCTGTACCTCTGAAATAAATAATACATTATATGTTAAAAAAAAAAAAAAAAGGAAGATAGCAGGAAGGGAAAAATGAAGGGGGGGAAATCAGAGGGGGAGATGAACCATGAGAGACTATGGACTCTGAGAAACAAACTGAGGGTTCTAGAGGGGAGGGGGGTGGGGGGATGGGTTAGCCTGGTGATGGGTATTAAAGAGGGCATGTACTGAATGGAGCACTGGGTGTTATATGCAAACAACGAATCATGGAACACTACATCAAAATAAATAAATAAATAGATAGATAGAACCTGTGCTTTGAAGAGAAAAAGGCTAAATGAAGTTTTCCTGATAACAGAGTCTCCTAAGTGACCTTTGAGACAAGTGACTTGAGTTTAGAGAAGTGCTCTGCTTTTAGGGACACACTTTTCCCCTGGTCATCAGAGTTAGGATCTTAAAGAAGTACTGGGAGCGGGGTGCCTGGGTGGCTCAGTTGGTTAAGCGACTGCCTTCGGCTCAGGTCATGATCCTGGAGTCCCGGGATCGAGTCCCGCATCGGGCTCCCTGCTCGGCGGGGAAGCTGCTTCTCCCTCTGACCCTCCCCCATCTCGTGCTCTCTCTCTCTGTCTCATTCTCTCTCTCAAATAAATAAATAAAATCTTTAAAAAAAAAAAAGAAGTACTGGGAGCAACCACATTCACGGAGCAACCACATTCACAGAGCAAACGGAAAAGTTTGATTGCTGCCACAGAGCAGCTCTGGAATGGTGATTTT